>NC_089780.1:11880165-11902665 GCF_040412425.1 Macrobrachium rosenbergii | reverse complement strand
ATATATATATATATATATGTGTGTGTGTGTGTGTGTGTGTGGTTAAGGAAGTTATGCAATGAACACCATCTCTTTATAGTTCCTGAAAGTTTTTCACCCACTGGAGGTCGTTCCGGCATCGTCATACCATTTAAAATGCCGCTTTTGCATTTTCTTTATATTTATTGTAATGAAATCCTTTGCGAGAAGTATGGTGGAGTCCGCCCAATTGAGACTCAAATCTTGTCAGCCTCTATTTTCAAGCGGAAAGTGGTTGCTTCTGTTCAAGGATTAAACAAGTTGCAAATTTGTATGTCTGTTAATATTCGGTCTTGGAAAAATTCTTTCTTCCTTAGAAAGTCCTACATCAGTTTGACTACTGTAGATATATATATATATATATATATATATATATATATATATATATATATATATATATATATATATATATATATATATATATACATACATATATATATTTAATATATAATATTCTCCTGGTAATATGGAATGTCTTGTTAATGGTAAATTCTCCTGAACGGAATTTTGTTAACAGGAATTCCTTTTCATTTAAAGATCATTTAGTTCAATCTGAACTACAATTTTAAAAGAGCTTCTTCTTTAAATCGTTTGTATTAGCACTGATGAGTTAACCAAACGTAATTATTCTCTGACTACGGACAAGTGAACTTCCTTTCAATTGTCACAAAATAACTTTAATTAGATATAATTCATGGTCCCTAATATCTCATTCTTTTAACAGTATTTTTTCAATTTGAAAAACTGAAAATATCTTACCTCCTCTCTTTATCTTATCTGTGTTATAAGAAGAAGTCATTTTCAGTAATATGATCATTGACAATATTTCACGTAAAGTCAATCAAATTCACTCATTTCCTCATCTAAAATAACATCTATTTTAAACAAATCAGAGTAAATCTTTAACATCGCCAGAACGTCTTTCTCAACAACGAGTTGTATTAATCCATCTGACTCTTCCGAAGTTGAACTACTAACATCATTTATTCCGCTTTGATAATATTTTACTCAAGGAACAAAGTAATTTCCCCGTTCCATTAGCATTTGACTAAGCAAATACGGTATCAAGAGCGTACTAGGCTGTATAAGAACTTGCAGTTCTGTGTTCTCCAATAAAGCTGGTTGATAGCATTAAGATTAGTCACTCGTCTGTCATTTTCTACATTATATGATTTATGCAACATCTGGAATAATATATTGAAGGGGGAAAGTTACAGAATTTAATTTCTGTCACTATAGAATTATCTCCTGAGGCAAAAGAAGTCTGTGGGTATTTATTTAGAAATAAGTGTTTGCTTTAACATTAAAATCTATCCATCACTATAAAGTTATGTAACCGTAGTTTTAAGTTACATGGGTAAAAATGTCAGTAAATAGACTTCCATGTTTTCGGGAAAACACATAACAAATACAGCTACGCTCACTTCAAAATCTTGGGGTTATTATTTAGAAGATTGCTGCGCGTACATATTGTGAAGCAGCGTTCTTCACTCATTCATAAGGTTCACTCAGAACTCCTTGAAATCCCATCCCTGAGTCTATACGAAGGCCCTTGCTGCCCCCTTCCCAATTAGGGAAAACGAATCAGAAGTTTTGAGTGTCATCATCGCACTCCAGATCTAGATGCATAGTCCTGCAACTACACACACACACACACACACACACACACACACACATATATATATATATATATATATATATATATATATATATATATATATATATATATATTTACCATCTGTTTATTTCGGATTAGTATAGTGTTCTAGGGATTTCGAATTGTGGTGGAGCTTCACCCCTGGGCAGAGGATATCGGTCATAACTTTCTCGTGAAGTTATGTTTTAATGAGATCTTGAATTCGACGACAAATTACTATTCCGGGTAAAAATTTTAATGAGAAATGACGTTGTCGTTTGTAGGACTCAGCAGCACGCCTTTATTTCTTGAAGTTTGAATCTGTTATTTCATTTGGACATGAAGTAAGTGATGGACGGTGTATTTTCGAGTACCTGTCCATCACATTGTAGCTGTAAATTTTTTTAAGATTAATTAATAATGTCTAGATACGAAGAAAGTAAAGTGCTTCATTGAATATAGATACGAGATAAATATGAGAATGTCAAAGAAAATACGTTAGGGAAATGTAATTAATAGTGAGGAAAAGTAGAATGTGAAGATGAAAAAATATCAAGAGAAAAAATTATGAGTATCTGGAGGAAGAAAAAGAATAAAGATGAAGAAGAAGAAGAAAGAGGAAGTAAAAGAAGAAAGAGGAGGAAAAAGAAGGAAGAGGAAGAAGAAGAAGAAAGAGGCAGAAGAAGAAGAAGAAGAAAGAGGAAGAAAAAGAAGAAAGAGGAAGAAGTTAAAGAAGAAAGAGGAAGTTAAAGAAGAAAGAGGAAGAAAAAGAAGAAAGAGGAAGAAGAAAAAGAAGAAGAGAAAGAAGAAGAAGAAGAATAAAGAGGAAGAGAGAGCCAGCCAGGAAGAAGGAAGGCAGCGACAGGTGTTCCTGGTTCCACAGATCCCAGACCTTTCACCACAAAAATCAGCTACTTTAAAATTATGTTGGGGCATTTTTCGCGCCCTCAGGTGTGACCCAAAAGTGGGCGGGTTTTAGGTCTTCCGCCGTCGCCATCTTTTTGGGAACCTTCAAAGGGAAGAAGGCCAGAGATTTTTATTTTTTTTTTTATTATTATTTCTTGGCCTCCGTAAAGTTGTCTGTGTGAAATATTTTGGCAAATTCAAATACCAGGACGAATTCTCCAGTAGATGTCGCATTTATATGTGGAATTATTGTGGAGAAGAATATACTTTTATGTGATGAATCCATTGCGCTTAGTGTCCTAAGTAAAGTGAATGTAATAACAACTCTTCTAAGGTAATTCTAAAGTATTAAGTAAATAACTCTAGAAATTAAAAGTTTCTAGAGCAGCCATTGAATTATGCCCTCTCTCTCTCTCTCTCTCTCTCTCTCTCTCTCTCTCTCTCTCTCTCTCTCTCTCTCTCTCTCTCTCTCTCCGCCGTAAAGATTCGCTGTCTGAGATCGTACCTATTAACATGCATAGACGTTTAATTTTGATAACAAAAGTGAAGAAAAGCTGTTTACTTTCGAACTTAACACCAGTGATATTCTCTCTCTCTCTCTCTCTCTCTCTCTCTCTCTCTCTCTCTCTCTCTCTCTCTCTCTCTCTCTCTCGTCAAAGGTTTTTTCTTAGTAGCGCTGTAAATGATCTTAAAGCATCTCGAGATATCCGCTCAAGACATCTATATCCGTAGATCTCTTACAATTGTTTTATTTTTTTAATGAAATAAGAAACTTGAAGATTATGAAAAATGGTTACTTTCATCAAAGATGTGGATAAATGAGCTCCCTTTTTTATTGTGTGGTATTCATGATACTTTGGCATAAAAGCATTTGAATCCCTTGAGCTTTTTAGGAAGAACTCTCCCCATCGTCTATGAGTGAAACTGAAGTGAATTTCAGAGAGACAAATTCCATACGTCAAGTTCGGATTCCTGCTTGATTTTCTTCCCGTCTGCTTAATCTTGTTTGTGCTGGATGTGTTGCACGAACAGATCCAAAATTATTAGCATCCCCGAAGAATCTGGAGAGTTTCGCGTCTCTGAGAATATGTCTGACGTTTATCTTATTTAAAACGTTAAAAGGATTTCGTTTCCGACAACTGCCGGTGTTGAGTTAATGAGAACCCCCTCCTCTCTCTGCAACACGTTACACTTTTACTTCTGTTGCAGTTTACTTTCGTTGAAATACATGCTGTGCTCGACGTCCTAATATTCTGAGGTAATTGCATTCTTTCTGTTACTTAAATTACCGGCTGATTTGTGTTCGCCGATAAGTTTATCGGAATTTCTTCTCGTCTCCCCGTGAACGCCATATAGCGATTGTTGCAGATAATAACATATTCTCCACTGTTTTCTGAATTGTATTTCGATAAAGGAGTTTTCGGATTGTGATACTGAAGCGGAGTGTAGATTTATGCTGTCTGTCTGCGAGATTCATAGCAATTTCTTCTAGCTTACACTGGTAGGGAACTTGATATACGTGTTTGTAGGAGAAGCATATACATTTTTAAAATTTATGGTGTAAAGCCAAGACACACTCACGAATTCATTCATATATATATATATATATATATATATATATATATATATATATATATATATATATATATATATATATATATCACTTTTCAAACCAAAACGCTACCATCAAAAAGAAGTATTTATAGGCCTTTCTCTAAGTGCCCCAAAAACTTTTCAAATGGACTCATTGGAACAAGGAAATACACTATATAAAAACTATTCCATTATGTAGCCTATCCTACTTCCAAAGAGCATGAGATATATTTAATAATATATTTCATATATTTAGTATTTAAATATGAGAAGATATTGGTGATTGAGGGAGGAAATAATTTAGTCACCTCTTACAGTAAAGTAGGAGGAATCACCATAAGAGTCTTTAGGAGAGCATGAATTTATATTCCTTTTCGTCAGATTCAAATTACGAAATCGAAGGGAAAAGAAGAACCCGGAATATACGTTATCACAGTCGAAGCAATGCAACAGCTAAGAGGATTGTCATCAAGTTTGCAACAGCGGGAAAAAGAAATGCACTAATAGAAAAATGTAGTACACAGGAAATGAAAAAGGAGAAGAAAAAGTAAGAAGATATTACCCACAATACAGAATTGTCTATTTCAGTCGAGCAAGTCCAGAGTTCTCAGAAGAAAGTGGATCAGTCAAGGAATGGCGAAAGCATCTAGACTTGGCCCAAAAGCTTTTTTCAAGCACTCGCAGTCTCGGACACATGGGTTAGAAAAAAATTAAGCGTGAAAAAATGAAAGCAGGGACAGAATGGCTGCAATGTAAGGATAAAACTATATTAGATTTTGGTTATTCGTCATGACGACCGCTTTTAATACCCAAAAAGGTAGTATTTTTTGTTGCACGAATAGGGAGATGATAACATAATGACACCTCACACGAACAGAACTAGTGTATAGTAAATAAAATGCTGTTTTCTCTACATGATACTATAATGTAATTTACATTATAAATGTTATGTAAAATATAAACTATAAGACGTGCAACGAATTATTCCATAAATTTAATAGTATATTATGTATAAAGACTCAAACAAAAGAGGTATAAAGTACAATAGAGGGGAGAGACTTTTTAGCTATGCATGGAATAGAGCACTTGGTGAGAAATAGAACAAGAGAGAGAGAGAGAGAGAGAGAGACACAGAGAGAGACTATCAGTAATCCAGTGATTTGTGTGTGTGTGAGAAAGAGAGAGAGAGAAGGAATTACAGAAAGTCACTATACTAATTCTTA
Source organism: Macrobrachium rosenbergii (assembly GCF_040412425.1). Lineage (NCBI taxonomy): Eukaryota > Metazoa > Arthropoda > Malacostraca > Decapoda > Palaemonidae > Macrobrachium > Macrobrachium rosenbergii. Next base: position 11,897,289 of record NC_089780.1, on the reverse strand, counting down.
TATCAAAGACCTTTAATACCTTGTGTATGTCTGTCTCTTATTTCCATCAGCCTCTCTCTCTCTCTCTCTCTCTCTCTCTCTCTCTCTCTCTCTCTCTCTCTCTCTCTCTCTCTCTCTCAATCGTCGAGCTTCAGTTTTAGTTATATAGTGAATAAATCTTTAATTATAGTTACTTTAATGCCGTCCCTAGGCAGTGTGATCCCCTGATCCCTATTAATGAGCCCCTAGGAAAAAGATTTAAGGGACGGGAGCTGGAAAAAAAAAAAAAATATAAAATCAGTGGAAACACCCTTTTACGTAACTCATAAGGAGAAATAATAATGAAGAGCAAAGTAAAAGTAAAACGAACAGGGGGTAGTCAAGTCCTTGTAATTAACTATTAGGAATAATAAATAATAGAGAGGGTAATAATGTAGAACAAAGCAAAAGTAAATTGAACAGAGGATATGTCCTTGCACTTAACTTTTATAAATAATGGATAAAGGGGAGAATGATAATGAAGAACAAAATAAAATCAAATTGAACAAATTACATGTCCTAGCATTTAACTCTTGTAAATAATTGATAAAAGGGAGAATAATAATGAAGAACAAAACAAAATCAAATTGAACAAAGAACATGTCCTAGCACTTAACTCTTATCAGTAATGGATAAGAGAGAAAATGATAATGAAGAACAAAGATAAAGAGAAAACTGATTTTTAAAAGATAAACAGTAAAAATACAATGCATCTCATGAAAAAAAAAAAAAGTCTGCTGCCATTGAAGACCACAGACGTCTGCACCGAATCTCCATATTGGTCATTTGCAGTTCGGGCGGAGACTCCGAAGCCTTTGGATGGCCTCCCTTAAGAGGATTGTCATCCAGTGTGTGACGGACACAAAGCACAGACACCCACGGGAAGGCATCGTCGTCTACCAGTAATAGGGAAGGAAATCTCGGATAGAGAGAGAGAGAGAGAGAGAGAGAGAACAAGGAGGAAAGTGGGATATATCAATGTTTGGCTTTGTGCGTGAGAGAGAGAGGTGTATAGACGGAGAACAAGAGAGATTCATTAATTCAGGGAAGAGATGAGACTGGGTGATGACTGGGTGAAGTTAAGTGAGATGGAGAGAGGTAGAGTAGACGTATACACAATGGGGTTTCAGTTGCGCAATTTAAAAATTGCAAATTGGAATTGGGTATAATGTATACATGTATGAATGTATACATATATATATACACAGACTTTCACATATACAGATGTGTATGTGTAATACATATATATATATATATATATATATATATATATATATATATATATACACATACACAGACACATATACATAAGCATGTGTATGTGTATGTATGTGTGTGTGTGTGTGTAGAGAGAGAGAGAGAGAGAGAGAGAGATCTTAAAAAGGTATGAAACGAAAAGGCGACAGTGTAAATAAGCAGCTGTGAAACCGTGTGTGTGTGTGTGTGTGTGTGCATGCATGTGTGGTGAAAGTGGGAGAGAGAGAGAGAGAGAGAGTGGGGCGGGGTATTAGTCAGTAAACTGTCCAGAGACCGAAGATGGAAGACTGAAGGGTATTGGCTATTGGTTCTGGAAAAGTGAAATTCATTGAGAGAGAGAGAGAGAGAGAGAGAGAGAGAGAGAGAGAGAGAGAGAGAGGATCGCTCAGTCCAGTGGTTCTGGAATGAGGGGAGAGGCGAGGCTGGAAGGGGAAGAAGGCCGAGGAACGTCGAGTCCGAAAGAGCGAGACCCACTGTATTCCAGGAAGGAAGTCTACTCCATCCAGGAGAGTTCACCGTGTCGTCGCGTGGTTATGGAACATAAATGGCTTCCAGAGAGACAGCCTGGAAAAAGTTATGAGACGGCAACCTGGAAAGGCGATGGCTTTCCTCTCGATCTCAAGATGAAACTGATTGCTTATTCGACGGCAATAAATTCGTTCCAATGGTTCCTGTCTAAGGGATGGATATTTCATGGGCGTACGGATTACACCCAGAGAAATAAGCCTAAGCACGTTTGAAATCGTTAGTGTTATTATTATTATTATTATTATTATTATTATTATTAACAAGGTGAAAGCTATTCATATGAAACAAGCGCACCAAAGGGGCCATTGACTTGAAATTTAAGCTTCCAAAGAATGTTATGGTGTTCATTAAGGAGAAGTAAGACGAGATAAAGGAAATACAGAATAAAGATATCTACTCATTAAAAAAGAAAAAATAAACTGATAAACTGATAAAAATGTATTAAAATCTACTCATTAAAAAAAGAAAAAAAATAAATTAATAAACTGATAAAAATGTATTAAAATAAGGGGATTCAGACGGCTCCGTGGGAAATCAAAAGAGAGAAATGTTGATAACAAAGGGATCAGCTCATTTACGTCAGAGAGAATCCCCGCGCGTCATTCAGGTGTCTGCTGGAATAATGCAAATGTATTCCAGGAAGCTACAAGGGGATGCTAACGTCGTCTTGGACTGCCTTTCAATTAGAAACTGAAACCTGGAAGATGGCCCCATAGGGATTGGCTCGGCTTGTTCCGATCTCGGTAATTAGAAATAGATTAACCTCCAAGTTTAACTAACTGCCGGAAGGACGGCTGAAATGCCAAAGTGCATTTGGTAGGAGAGGGCCTCTGGGATTGCCGCTGCTTGGAGGGGACTCAATCAGTGGAAATTTTGGATGATATAAAAATTGGCTGTTTGGCAACTGGTCAGAAAATCAGTGGAACCAAGTGCAATTATGCTGTGTCAGTTTTTTTTTTATTAGTTTTCTGTAAAAGAAAACTATTCAGATGGATATGTCTGTCCGTCCGCACTTTTTCTGTCCGCCCTCACATCTTAAAAACTAAGTGAGGCGTCAGGCAGTACTGTAGGTGCCAATAACACAGGGGCCTGAAAGTTTCGTGGGCCGCTGCTGAGATTTTCATAGGTCGTGGCTGAGTTTCATGCAGCATTATATGCTGTGCAGAAAACTCGATTACGCCGAAGAAACTTCTGCTCATTTTTTACTTGTTTTTAATAGATTAGCCATTTTTTTAATTCTGTCAGGGGAATATGCTTTTGAACCCTCCCCCTGCTTTGGTTTTCCCATATACCTATGAATGTGTTTTTAAAGATTAGTAAGGAAGGCTAGGCAGTTTTCCTGCTCTATTTACTTTTTGTCTAATGTCCTGAGGCGTGGGCATTAATAAAGACGCCATTCCAACGGGTATTTAAATAGTCATGATCCTTTCCAGAGAAGAACAGGTAACGGGAATGTGCTGACTGCATAAAATCCAGCGATCAGTTTTTAACCCATCGTATTAGTGGCAAGTCACGTCAGTGATTAGTTGTAAAGTGGGTACATCAAAGTAATCTCTCTCTCTCTCTCTCTCTCTCTCTCTCTCTCTCTCTCTCTCTCTCTCTCTCTCTCTCTTACGTTTCCTTTCAATCTCTCTTTTACTCTCTCTTTCTCTCTCTCTTTCTCCCTCATCTCAATTTCTCTCTGACATTTCTCTCTCTCTCTTTCTCTCTCTCTCTCTTCCTCTCTCTCTCTCTCTCTCTCTCTCTCTCTCTCATCTGAATTTCTTTCTCACATTCTTTCACTCTCTTTCTCCCACACTTTCACTCTCCCTCATCTTAATTTCTCTCTCTCTCTCTCTCTCTCTCTCTCTCTCTCTCTCTCTCTCGTAAAACAACCCAAGCGGACCAACAACCACAACCAAACCACCTACACCAAAACCCCGCCGTCACTGGAGAGACATTACCTGAGAGAGACGACGCCGATGACGACCATAATGGCGCTGATGGCGGGGCTGCGGGTGGGAAGTCTGGACCTACCTGAAACCGCTGGTCAGCCGAATACGTGTGGTGGCCCGCCGTCAAGATGTGCAGATCACGTCTTCGGAGCCACGTGACCTGCGGCAAAAATCAATATTCCAGTTAGCGAAAACATCGAGGCCATCAATACAAGAATTTCAGGGTAGGGTGTTCTCAGTAAGGGGAGGACTGACTTCGGTTTTTGGGGGGAAAGAGGTGGGGGGGGGGGCGTGCCTGTAATGACCCAGCCACCCGTTTCAAATCGACACATTGCTTGCGTGTGTGTGTGTGTATAGATGTAAATGTCAATGTTCTCGGTGTAAGAGGAATAAGAATTAGGGGTGGGTTGCATGCGTGATTAAAATTTTTATGGTGTTATTTAATGACAAGCACTCAAGCGCAAGCTGGTGTGCACAGATACACACTGTATATATATATATATATATATATATATATATATATATATATATATATATATATATATATATATATATATATATATGTATATATATATATATATATGCGTGTATGTATGTATATATAACACTTTCCAAAGGGAAAATGGGAAACTGGGTGTCAGTACCTGACTACCTTTCATTTTCCCTTGGGTGAAGAGTGATATTTATATAAATCACGTGTCAATGTGATTATCATTATCACTCACGCACACGTGTGTCTATATATATATATATATATATATATATATATATATATATATATATATATATATATATATATATATATGTGTGTGTGTGTGTGTGTGTGTGTGTGTGTTTGTGTATAAATATATAATATATATATATATATATATATATATATATATATATATATATATATATATATATATATATATATATATATATATATATATATATATATATAAAGATAGATAGATACACACATTTAAAACATATAAAACAACTTAATATGATATAGTAAAACCATGTATAAGAACTGTCAATTTTACATTATCGAAGGAACTGGCATCTTTATTTAGTGTTATCGAGACAACAAGTCAAATATGTCAAGAGACTTTACCAAACCATCATAAACATCATCACCGATATCGCCTCCAACGTCGCGTGACTTAAAGGTCTTCTGTGAAATTCCGCCTCTCAAATAGTTTTTGTATTTCTTCTTCCCCAAATCTTTTTTTATTTTACTCATCTTCTGCCTCTCTTCTCGTTTTCCTCATCCATGTAAGGCATGTCTTCTGGCTGTACCTACACTTGAGCCCAGCTGACACTGTCATGTGATAGAGGTAACGTTTTCAAAAGTGATACTCTTAATGAAAGCAGGCAGATATCGAATTGAAAACCAGATCGAAGATTGTATGATTTAAGGACAAAAGGACTTTGCATTTTCTAATGTAATACTAAAGTGATGTGTATGGGACTCTCTCTCTCTCTCTCTCTCTCTCTCTCTCTCTCTCTCTCTCTCTCTCTCTCTCTCTCTCTCTCTTGCGGTACGCCAGTGATTACAGGTTCAGATCTGCTTTGTTATACCAGTGTCGTCATAATTTCTTCCGTTCTGTAAATATGAATTTCCAAATAAAGGGTGGATGTAATTGTTGCCTTGTAATTTTGTATTATATATATCTTTGTTCATTTCTCTGTGCGTATTACATAAGGTGTTCTCTCCCACTAATTGCGTTTCATTTATGGTGTAATAGCCACCAACATCTAACGGAATCCTTCACGGCAATTAGAAAGAAGGAAAGTTCAAAAATGCAGTGCTAAATTGCCCTCATTAATTCCTTCTCGGGGATTATTTTTCTCAAGTAATGAACATCTCTTTTTGTTTCTTTTAGCTTGATAATCACTCTTACGCCCCTCGCTATCGTTCTTCTTTTTTTCATATTTTCTATTGTCATTTTCCGTTCTCTCTCTCTCTCTCTCTCGTTACGTCTCACTTATTTCTCTCGTCATATTTGACTGTCAGTATCATGTTTTAGCTCTCTCTCTCTCTCTCTCTCTCTCTCTCTCTCTCTCTCTCTCTCTCTCTCTCTCTCTCTCTCTATTCCTATCGTTTTTCTTTCTCTTCCTCTCTCTCTCATGGTTTTTCTCTGTTCCAATCTCTCTCCTCTCTCTTCTCTCTCATGGTTTCTCTCTCTCTTCTCATGTTTTTCTCTATTCAATCTCTCTCTCTCTCTCTCTCTCTCTCTCTCTCTCTCTCTCTCTCTCTCTCTCTCTCTCTCTCTCTCTCTCTCTCTCATCCCCTCCTCATGCTCTATCTCCATCCCTATTATTTCTCTCATGTTTTGTCTCTATCCCAATCGCACTCTCTCTCTCTCCCATCCCCTCCCGTTTCACGATTCACTTCCATCCCTATTATTCCCCCGGCTTTCACTTTCTCCCTTTCCACTGCCCGTACTTGTACGCACCGAATTTAGTCGGAAGGAGGTTAAGAAGCTTTACCTCTTGTATTGTCCCTCCGTCAGGAGAAGGGATTTTCTAGTTTGAGAGCGTTGCCGGGTTTCCCCCTCCTTTTTCCCCTGCAGGAGCCTCGTGCTTTTGCCTCTGGTATTGGGAGAATGCGCGGTCCCATGGGGAGGAAAGTGGACCGGCTAGGGAGAGGAAGGGGAATTCATTCCGCTTATAAATTGCTGCTGTGAATGTTGAGTGAGGGTCTTGGTAGGTGCTGTTTGGTATTATTATTATTATTATTATTATTATTATTATTATTATTATTATTATTGCCGTTGTTGTTATTATTGTATTTTGTGAAGAGTTTAATCCGCGTTTTGATTTAAATAACTTTATAATATTTTTTATTTTTTTATATTTTTGTATATATATAAATATTAAATATATATATATATATATATATATATATATATATATATATATATATATATATATATATATATATATATATATATATATATATATTAGGTTTCAGATCAGTAAACCAACATAGATTTTTTCTCCATTTTAATGTTCACGATGGTGAGAAATACTACGTACATGTTATCACAAGGTAGATCATAATAATAGCAATCCCATTGCCGAAAATTACTACACGTCTGCTAGAGAAATGACTCATGACTTTCTCATTACCCTCTACGATTCTTTCATTACCCTCAATGATTTTCTCATTACCCCCTGCTGGTCGTTTGGTCATTTGAAAGATATTTTATAGGGAAGCTGAAATTCCAGTTGAGCAAGGGCTTGGGGATGATGAATATGATGAAGCTGAATGATAATGACGAAGGAATTAATTAATCATCATCGTCATCATCATCATGAGCTGTCTGGTAATGGAGATGATTGCGACATTACAGTTCATTATATTATAATAATATCAGAGCGTACCCTGATTAGGACTGTTAACTAGATTATCATGCATTTGAGCAGGGCGAGTGAATAAGTGGAATTAGTACATTGATGCTGGTAAATTTGCTTGTGTAATTTAGCGTTTATAAGGGTGTTTGCTTGTGTATGGATATATGAATGCATTTTAACTTCAGGAACGTACAATATGTAAAATATGCATACTAAGTTATGTGTGTGGATTTAAAAAACAAATGTTCCTTGGGCGTGCAATTTAGAGCTCATATGTAGGCACTGGGACGAGCAGTTTAGAGCTCATATGTAGGCACTGGGGCGTGCAATTTAGAGCTCATATGTAATTACTGAGACGTGCAATTTAGAGCTCATATGTAATCACTGAGACGTGCAATTTAGAGCTCATATGTAGGCACTGGGACGTGCAATTTAGGGCTCATATGTAGGCACTGGGACGTGCAATTTAGAGCACAAATGTAGGCACTGGGACCTGCAATTTAGAGCTCATATGTAGGCACTGGGACCTGCAATTTAGAGCTCATATGTAGGCACTGGGACGTGCAATTTAGAGCTCCTATGTAGGCGGAAGAGTCAAAATGAGGAGTGAACACATACATCATCGTAGTGATGAACTGTGTCGTGAAAGGAAATGATCGATAAAAGGATTTCTGATTTTCGTTCGTAGGTGTTTAAGGCCGTTGTCGCACTGAGGTTTATGCTTTTAGCGGGATGGTGACGACAAATTCATTCGTTTTCGAAGCTTTTATTTTACCACTGGTTCTTCGCAGTGCTTAAGTTGACAAATTCATTCAGTGAATCTGGGGAAAGTGGTCAAAGGAATATTAAGACAAAGTTATTCGTGAAAGACTACTGGTTCAAATAGGAGTAAGCGTATGATAATTAGTAAAAGCTGAACTCAGAGGAAAAAAGGATAGAAATGTTGATGAAAAATCATAACTTTTCCATCTGTTATTTATTATTAATAACCCTTATAATTAAACTCTCTAATCAAAACAAATCATAATTTTTCTAGTCATAATAATCTGAATATCTACCTGATTCGATAATACTGCATTTCTGAACTTTGTTTAGCCTGCAGATATATTCTACACAATTCGGTCAGTTCATCTGATGAGATAATTGACATCTTGTAATACAAGAAAAAATCTTTTCTTAAACCTTTCAATGGATTCAAGTTCAGCATTGAAGAGGTGTATTCATATCACGAACATCCTTTAATTTGGACGTCACGTCACCCCAAACAGATGGACACTTTGACCACCCAAGGTAAACTGCGTTTTAGCGTGATGTCCAATTCGCGGAGGGACTCAGGCTAAATCGGTAGCGATTTCGTGGTTGGTGTCCCATTGCGTTCTCTGGTTTCCGCCAAATCGTTTGAGTTTGGCGGGATGGTAGCAGTAATGTTTGAAGTAAGTGTTACTTAGGTATAAGTATGTAGGAACATCGGGTAGTGGAGAAAAAATATATGCAGTTAATTAACGAACTTTCACACTAAGTCGCTGAGACGGAGCGTTTTCATGTTTCTTTTTTTTTTTATTGCGATTTCATTGTTGTATGACATATAGCCTTGGAAATTATTCTTCAAATTGTTTTGTATCTCTCTCTCTCTCTCTCTCTCTCTCTCTCTCTCTCTCTCTCTCTCTCTCTCTCTCTCTCTCTCTCACGAATTTACATCGCTGGTAATTTTATAACTGAGTGTCATTGATTGTTGCCGCCATTTACAGGCATCATTTGCTTCAAATTTATTTTTTTCTAGTGGAGTATTCAGTGCAGTAAAGAGCAAAATTAAATTCCTGTCAAGTGCTTGGCCCATGCTGTGCATATCATTATTATTATTATATTGTTATTAATCAATTAATCTTCACGCATGACTGTATATGAGTCGTGAGGTGTGATTGCCAAATTCTAATTGGGGACTCTCTCTCTCTCTCTCTCTCTCTCTCTCTCTCTCTCTCTCTCTCTCTCTCTCTCTCTATATATATATATCTATATATATATAATATATATATATATATATATATATGTATATATACATATATATATATACTGTATATATATGTATATATAGTTATATAATATATGTAGAATGTTATATACATATATGTGTGTGCGTGTGTGAAATTTCAAAGAAGCAGGTTTGGGTTCGCGCAGTTTAATCCTTTGATATTATAATTTAAAGTTTGTTAATTAGAAAAACAGGCCTGTTCTCTTGGCAATATGGAGCAAAACTAAGACAAATACGATACCGTCGGAATTAACTGTGACTGTAGAAAGCAAAATGCTTGCGGATACAAAACAGTTATAATTTAGTAGTTGGCGTTGAGTTTATGAACGGTGAAGTCAGTGGAAAGCATTACTTTCTTAAGTAGCATTTTGCTGAGGAAAATACGACTTCTAATTATTTCCACTCTTGAAATGTAATTGGTTTTAAAATTTGGAGGACCTTTTGAATTTTCACTACAATAACTTATTATTTAATGCCAAAGCATATTTCTGATTATTTTTCATGAAAATCATTGGTAACTGTGCCGTCAAGCAAAAATTAAGACTAATGATGTCACCTCATGATGATAAGATTCAAGTTAAACATGAAAAAGACAACATAAAAATCATTCGTTTATTTTCTTAACTATTTTCTTTTTTTCTTTGCAGATCCCGTAAATGAGGAAGCCACTTTTTGTAGGACTTCAGGAAACCTGTTTATTCATAACCAAATCAAAATCGTCATGTTGTTAATTAACACCTCGTTGCAAAATAAAGGGAGTATAATAGAATAATTTTTTTTCTATCATTGCAGTCTTGAATCTTGAAAACTTGAAAAAGTTTGGATAATGTATTACATATATGTATGTATGTATGTATGTGTATGTATATATATATATATATATATATATATATATATATATATATATATATATATATATATATATATATATATATGACTCCCATGGCAGGGTTCGAACCCGCGCCCGATATGTCAGAATGAGGTAAACATTGATTACTTAGCCACTAGTAAATGTATGTGACTTCGACAGATATATGTATGTACGAACGGGATTAAACTTAAATCCTACTGCGTGGTCAAGTAGGTAATGGTGATATAAACCTAACATATCAGGTGTGGGTTTGAATCCCTCCACGGATTCAAGGAGTATCTTAGGCACAAACATTATATATATATATATATATATATATATATATATATATATATATATATATATATATATATATATATATATGTGTGTGTGTGTGTGTGTGTGTGTGTGTGTGTGTGTTTTGTGTGTGGGTGTGTGTGTGTGTGTTTTTGTGTGTGTTTTACCATTACCCTCTCAAATTCTTGTATATAACATAAATGATTAAGTTTAAGAATGAAAATAGCATAACATTTATAACATACTATCCATAGGAAATACATTCACATATAGAAGGCCCTTACCACACATTAAAAAATACGACGTCATTCTTATCATAACATAAAGCACTATATGAAAAGGATCAATAAATCTACCCGGAGAGGGAAAGACATTTAATCAGGATAATTTAGCAATCGCTGAAGAAATATCCATTAATATTTTCCCAATGTGAGATCGACATCCCGGGGTCATATTCTCAGCCGCGCGGCTAAAAAAATAAAAAAAAAAAATTCTAATCTTTCCCTCGATCTTATCCGTTGATTCAAGAGTGCCATTTTGCATCCCGATGGAATTCCACTAATCATACTCATTTTAAAAGAATAAGGAAGCCGTTATCGTAATTAATGGGGGCATTTCTGTAGTAAGCACTCATTACCAATCTTAAGGTCGGGTAAATCATTCGCTTATTAGTTGAAATTAGGGCACGGTGGAGTTTGGCGAGTGCCCTAATGATCTTAACTAGATAGGCCTCAGCTTCGAAGGTTATTGAAATCATTTGTCAAGAGTATTAGTGTAGAATAGGAGGGGGAGGGGAAGAGAGGAAAGGTCAAAGAGAGGAAAGGTCAAAGTGTAAGGAATGTAGTTAAGAAGAGAGAAAGATTTATAGATACATGAGTTCTCCCAGTTCTCTAAGTATACATAAGAAATTTAAGATTAGAGGCGTTGGAAAGAGAGAATAAAGATAGTAAGGCAAAACATTCGAAATGGGAAACGAAAGTTTTATGCCAAGAAAGAGAGAAAAATGGACAAGATTTCAAGGTAATAATGATAAAAAGATGAATTACGAATATGAGACAAAACGAACGGGAGAAGTATGATTGAGAATGTGGGAAGATGACAAGTGGAGATGAGAATAGAATTGAGAGTAAGTAGAATTGGATAACTAGGATTATACATCGGGATTTTGTGTGGAGAACGGTGACATAGGCAATGAAGAGGAAGTAGACTCAGAGTGTCAAGAATTATATAACGAACTTTGAAACACAGAGAAGAGCATAAGAAAGATCAGAAAGAAGAAAGAAGAAGAGGGGGAGGAAGTTCAATCAACGAGGAACGGCACAATCAAGAAATGAACGTATCCCAGCGAAGTTACATTCAGACAGCTAGTTTAAGTGTCTCGCTTTGTAGGAGCGAACGACGTTTAACGCTGCTAACGGAGCGATGAACGATCCCGTTCCAGCTCGGCACAGCCTCTCCTCCCGCGGCGAAGTCGCCGAAAGATTGGCTGGGAAATTGCGTAATCGTCGGACGAAGGGAGAGCTCGCTCGAGGTGACGGGGTGGGCGTTATGTCAACGACTTTGTTTGTGGAGAGCTCTTCCAAAGGTGCGTTTTATCTAGTTTCCAAATGCTGTTTCTGGTCGCTAATATTTACCTTTTTTTTTGTGACTGTATCGTACGAGTAGTCTTTAAAATTTGGAGTAGGGTTTACGATGCGATTCAATAATTTATCTAGTTGCCGAATGCTGTTACAACTCGCTAATATTTTATTTTAATAATTTTGACCATATCATACGAGTGCTCTTTGAAATTTGGAATAGGTTTCACGCTGTAGTTTTAATAAGTTACTGACATTGTTTTCTATTTATTTTATTCAATTGTTAATTTATTTTTTTTATTTTTAGTAAGCGATCTCTTCCTTTTCTTACTTCTTTCTAATGAACACCATATTTTTCGGAAGTCTGAATTTCAAGGTTTATGGCCCCTGTGTGCGTGTTCCATATGAATAGGGTTCGTCTCCTGAATAATAATAATAATAATAATAATAATAATAATAATAATAATAATAATAATAATAATAATAATAATAATAATAATAATAGAAGTCACACACATATATATAAAATTTTATATATATATGTATATATATATATATATATATATATATATATATATATATATGTGTGTGTGTGTGTGTGTGTGTGTGTGTGTGTGTGTGTGTGTAAACTCGTACATATAAAATTTAAATGTTAAATTTTCTCCTGAAACAGGACAAACAAAGCATTGCCCAAGCATTTCACACAGATGACACCTTGATAATCTGCTTTCAGAATCCAACTGTATCACAGGTTATTCCTATGCAAAACTGAATTAAAATGAAAGCACAAGTGCATTCACACTCATGCATATATCCCAACATGGGGATAAGGGCAAAAGTTGTAACGATTCCGTCTTTCAGGTGATATTTTTAGAAACATTCTCTCTATCTCTCTCTCCCTCCCTTGTGGCGAGCACATCGCATTATTTTACATATCCAGGCCTTGTTTTGATGGTCGTAGTAAATGTGGGATTTGTAGATATTTTCATGAAATATAATGATTATTATACTCTTCATTGTTAGATTCAATCAATCCTTTATCGGTATCTTTATCGTTGGCAGAAACTCGATATACTTCATAGACAACGCATTTATTTTATACAGGACTGATTCGTGACTTACAAGTCAATAACCTTACAACTTAAGTATTTGTTTATAAATACCCATTATTTCTTTATGGGTCCTCTTAATGAGTCCTGACCCGCCCAGTCAGATATCCTATCCAGGGGGGCAGCAACTTCAAACCATCTCAACCTCCCACTTCGAAATTAGAGGCAAAAGCTGACTCTTTCCACTCGCTGCATCCTCACTTAATATGCAGGACACGAAACCAGTCGCGTGGCACAGGAAAACACTGCATTACAGAAACACTGAATAGCTGTTGTTGGTTTTTGCTGAGAGAGAATGACCATGCACAATCAAGTAAGCAAGAGAAGGTTCCGGGACTAATCCTTGTTTTTGTACAGTGCAACATTGCAACGTGATTGGTGTTGTGTATCTCATCTCAGAGGCACTGTCACAAAATCTGCATTGTCAATGAGACAGAATTTTGGGAAATTGTGTCCTTGTGACAGCAGATCCAGAAACTCGACCAAACACCAAAATGCCTGGGAAGCTTCGCGTAAATCGAGGCTTGAAGAAAACAGAAATAAGACTGTCATATCCCCACTTATTTCGTAAAACACAATATATTTTTGAACGGGCCAGTAGGCCTAAAGTCCCTGAAAGCCTTTGACCGTAGAGCGCTCACGGAGAAGACGCCGTGTAATTCAATACAGGCTATTCTACTCGGTAAATTGAACGAAAGAGCATCGCAACTAGGCCTTAGACCTTATTCGCCATTTTATCAATTTTATCATCCCTCCTAATATAGCAAGATGTCAAGGCGAGTCAAGAGAGTAGGGAAGGTTCATTGAAAGATTAGATCAGAAGGTAAGGAGACGTTTAATCTTTGATGTTCAAAATATCAGGGTACTCCATACTTTTAAAATATCAGTGAATCGATAAATCTATGAGTAGATATTTTTCAAAGCGAGTAGCAAGCACCAGATCTCGATATGCTTGCACTGAAGGCACAAATGGAGGTTGCCCATGGAACTGTCTCTTCAGAGAGTGTACGATGATTGAGGCAAGCACAGTCGATAGGTTTCAAGTCAAGGGCTTTCACCTTTAATTCATAAGAACAAGAGTGATTCGACCCTTTTGGGAGAATTCTTATTACATGTATGGATTTGATGGTCAGGGAAATGTATGGGGCATAAAGATGTAATTCATACAAGAGGATTCGATATCATATAGGGTTCAATAGCAAAAATCTTATTCTTCCTTTGCCGTCAAAGAGAACAATATGGCCGATGATGTGGTAATGATAATGTGCCGGCAACGAACGGGTCATATTCAGCTTTAATCAATATTTATTTTGTACCACATAATTAAAGTAGTGGTACCTGTCAACACCTATTATAAGGATAGTATAAAGCATATTACCCTGTCTGCATTTTTAATTTGGCAATTTTTAGTCTCCTGTCCAAGAGAACTATTGTGCCGGCTTTGTCTGTCCGTCCGCACTTTTTCTGTCCGCCCTCAGATCTTAAAAACTACCGAGGCTAGAAGGCTGCAAATTGGTATGTTGATCATCCATCCTCCAGTCATCAAACATACCAAATTTCAGTCCTGTAGCCTCATTAGTTTTTTATTTTATTTAAGGTTAAGTTTTGCCATAGTCGTGCGTCTGGCAACGTTATAGGATAGGCCACCACCGGGCCGTAGTTAAAGTTTCACTGGCCGCCTTATACAGCATTATACCGTGACCACCGAAAGATAGATTCAGTTTCGGTGGCCTTGATTATAGTATACGCTGTAGCGGCTGTACAGAAAACTCGATTGCGCCGAAGAAACTTAGGCGCATTGTTTACTTGTTTATAGTTAGTACTTATTCTGCAAGATACACCTGAGAGTTGTTGACCCAGTGGATGATAAGATAACCTAAAAAGCTGGAAATTTTTCATCCCATTCATTTTTTGTTAATCTGTCTAACTATATGCAACAAGTCATCTTATAAGATGCAAAATCCTGCCCTCAAATAAAAATAAAATAAAGATTTTAATTATTGCATACCACAGAATCACACTCACTGCAGGTCCTTAATTACCAACACTTTCTTCCTAATTTACAAATTTCACCCTTACACTGGTGTGGATTTTGCACAAATCTGTCAAATAGTTCTTGAGATATATCTGGTATTTCCCATTGGAAATCGCATTTCATTTTCACACAAATCATATATTAATATTTTTCCCATTCCAAAATAAAGTAGTCTCATCGAGCGTGGAACACTATACTCTTTATACATCCCCTTTGGCAAAGAACTCCTTTATATTTCAAATCGCATTTTATTTTTCTCTTTCGCACAAATCATTTATTAATATTTTTCTCCATTCCAATGAAGTATTCTCATCGAGCGTGAAACACTATACCCTTTATACATCCCTTTGGCAAAGAACTCCTTTATATTCCAAATCGCATTTTATTTTTCTCTTTCGCACAAATCATTTATTAATATTTTTCTCCATTCCAAAATAAAGTAGTCTCATCGAGCGTGGGACACTATATCCTTCATACATCCCCTTTGGCAAAGAACTCCTTTATATTTCAATTTTACAGACTTGGTCTAGCTTTGTGGAGTGTGTGTGTGTGTGTGTGTATGTATGTATGTATGTGTATTCCCCTCGAAGACGTTTTGCTCAGAGGGATATTGATATTGGTTCCAGGTTGAAGGTCATGGGGTCAGGGTGAATGCAAAACTGATAGTTAAGCTTTTAGGTAGAGGTATATGTTCGTTTGTGTGTGTGTGTGTGTGTGTATGTGTTTGTTTAGGTATGTTGTAAATGAATATAAAAATAAGGAGCCTAATACAAGTATAAACAAAGTGATAAACCGGAATATTTATATATATATATATATGTGTGTATACATATATATATAGAAATAATCAACACACAATCACGTGCGGAACAAAAATAAATTTCTGACTCACATCAGGATCGAACCCAGGTCTTTCAATTGAAAGGGCTAGTGGGCACCGCCCTTGCCTTTCAATTGAAAGACCTGGGTTCGATCCTGATGTGAATCAGAAATTTACGTGTATAAGTCAAACCTATAAAACGCTTATCAATAAATAACCAAATGTTTTAGAAAAAAGAATTACATAAAAAAAAAAAAACGCAATAAAAGCCAAGCAGAATAATGAAGAAGCACGAGAACAATAACAAAATATATAGTTGGAGAAGAGCTGAAAGTATAATAAAAAAAAAAGGTTACAAATGACTTAACAGCTGGTGCCTACATAGTTCACCGTATGCATCGTTCAATATCCCTGTTGCAATCCTATACCAAACGGGTGGCGATGATGGGGGAAATTCCGCTCACAGTTTTAATAACGCCGAATACACAACAGAAATTCTAACGTTATTTCCGTTATTTCCGACTTTCAATAGCTCGTTATTTTTTTTTTTTTAATACGAATAAGGGTTAGCTATAGAGGCTGCTACACTGACGGTTGTTAATAGATTGTTATTTAAGGATGAGGTTGCTAGGCCAGTGCTTTCCCACGCAAACACGATGTAACTTAGGCAAGATAAATTATTATTATTATTATTATTATTATTATTATTATTATTTTATTTATTTATTTATTTATTTATTTATTTATTTATTTATTTTTTATTTATTTATTTTTGGAATCAATAGTAACAGTATTAGTAACTGTAGTAATAAAATCAGGAAGTAACTCTAAATCTTGAAGTAATTATGAGGGGAAATTTAATAGTTTAAACCTATGCTAATATTTAAAAAAAAAAAAACAGAAAAAGTCAAAATTAAATCAAAACCCAGAAAAAAAATGAAAAGATATTAAAGCAACCCACCCTCCATAAATAAACGGGAAATCTCAAGGCAAACAAATTTTTCATACTCGTAAAATTTACGTCCTACTCATTACGCAAAGAAGAGGCACAAAAAAAAAAAAAAATGGGTGGAATATTTTTCTCACGAAATTGGATCCGTTTTTCACGAACATGAAGGCACCGTGATGCTTGTACATCAGGGAAATTAACCTTCTCCTGACGAAATGCCCTTTATCTTCAAAGTTCTCCGTAATTAACAATTTTGCCTGACTTTTACTCCCGGCCGTAAGCGTTTATTCTCGCTAATCAAGGGCGTGCGGATAAATCTCCCGTTCTTATGTGCATATAAGTGTTGCGTTGGTGTGATTTTTGTGTAGGTGTATTG
>NC_089780.1:11857665-11875165 GCF_040412425.1 Macrobrachium rosenbergii | reverse complement strand
TCAACTTATCTTTTCCCTTCCCCTTTAAACAAACGAAGAATCATCCATCTGACCTTTATACTTAATAGGAATGTCGTAAAATTTTCAGGCTTTTCAGACGGAAAGTTTTTAAAAAAATTTTTTTCCAGGGTTAAGCAAACTTTTAACCTCGCCTCCTTCTTTCTTTTACAATGAAATTTTTTACTGCAAGCAATATTTGAAGTAATATTGTGACCAGTTTTGATTGTAAAATATCAAACAGTATTTTCATATTGTATTTTTTTGCATGTAGCAGACAAATATTGGGAAATGATAATTATACTTCAACAAATGGACGAAATGCAGAGGAGAAGAAATATTGTTGATTTTTTCGAGCATGAAAGCTATATATATATATATATATATATATATATATATATATATATATATATATATATATATATATATATATATATATATATATATATATATATATATATATATATATATATATATATGTATGTATGTATGTATATATATATGTGTGTGTGTGTTAGTGTGTTTGTGCATTTGTGTTTGGGCGCTTTATGCGGAATATATATTGTACTAAATTTTCGAAATCTGAACTAACTTCGGTTGAAAACTGTAACACAAAATTTTATGAAGTAAAATATGTCAAATAAAAATTCTGACACATTTATTTGAGAGAGAGCAGGGACCATATATCACACTTACAAATAGTGCAAAAAAAACAAATAAATAAATAAATAAACAAATTGTTACGGCTGTCGTATGACATTACTCTGCGGAGAATACTCTCTCATATTCACTTTGTAGCAACGTTGCTTCGTTATGTAGAACAAAAATTATGCCTGGAGTGTTTTCATTGAATGTATAAGACATGAAATGTATCTAAAATCACCCACGCCATTTTTGTAAATTGCAGTTTAACTTTCAGTCCATGTGATGAAAAGCATTTATCGTCAAAAACATAAATTTTGTGTTTATGTACATGTGTGGTTTGAATATCAAATGGGAAAACGTGAAACTTATTGAATTTAAAATAAAGCACCTTTCAAATGGTTCCAGGCAGGTTTTTGTCGATTTTTTTGGCAACAATAAAACTCTTTTAAAAACCAGGAAAATGCATACATTATGTAATGTAAGGATATTTCCTCTTTCATATTCATATTTCCGGATTGTAGCTTTACCCCTTTTACCCAAAATATATTTAACATGATGAAATGACAGGCAATAAGTTTTTACGGGTTGCAATGGCTTCAAATAGAATAAATTGTATATACGTATGTATATGAAATCTATATATATATATATATATATATATATATATATATATATATATATATATATATATATATATATATATATATATATATATATATATATATATATATATGTATGTATGTATATGTGTATATATATATATATATATATATATATATATATATATATATATGTATATATATATATATATATATATATATATATATATATATATATATATATATATATATATATATATATATATATATATATATATCTCACTACAGCATCTCACAACGACTGAGATGAAAACATATATTCTCTCTTTGCCCTTATAGCAAAAGAACGGCACACAGGATTCAGCGTCACATTTTACGTGTCAAGCGTCTACGAAGAATTTGACTTTATAATCCATCAGAAATAAAAAATAAAAACCTATTTCGAAAGAGGCTTCTGCCACAGGCTGTGAAAATCAAAACAGACACTCAAAGAGACATAAGGGGTGTCTGCCCAGGGCAGAACAAGCCCTCTCCTTTTCTGCCCCCGTGAATAGGCTGTTCACAGTTTCAAATTGCTCCGTCCCACCCTGCATCTGGTCGTGCAGACGGCCGTAATGGCTTCATTATGATAATGTCGTTCGCGCCGTAATCTAAAGAGCGGCCAATTAGCATTGTGTGGACACACGCAGATGGCAATCAGTTAGGACGAGCGCCCCGTGTTCGGAATTCTCAATTATTTGCATTCGGCATTGCCGGATGTTCGGGCTGTGTTGACAAACACTAGGATGTTTTCAGTTATGGGCCACTTACGCATGTGACTGCGTGTGAACTCCGCCGCGACTGAAAGTGATTCTCTCTCTCTCTCTCTCTCTCTCTCTCTCTCTCTCTCTCTCTGTAGCTGTATGAGTTGATAGTTTTACTGCAGTAATCTGATACTAAAAAGAGCAACCGGCTTTTGAAAAAACGTGATAGCTGTAGTCTGTCATCCATCTCTCTCTCTCTCTCTCTCTCTCTCTCTCTCTCTCTCTCTGTAGCTGTATGAGTTGATATATAATGTTTTACTGCAGTAATCTGATACGTAAAAAGAGCAACCGGCTTTTGAGAAAAACGTGATAGCTGTAGTCTGTCATGTCCATTCTCTCTCTCTCTCTCTCTCTCTCTCTCTCTCTCTCTCTATCTCTATATATATATATATATATATATATATATATATATATATATATATATATATATATATATATATTATATATATATATATATATATATATATATATATATATATATATATATATATATATATATATATATATATATATATAGACAAACCTTTATTCAGAAACGTGAGATGCATAACATAGAACATGCACACAAACAAACAAATTACCAACACAGCCATCCGGCCATCATAAATCCCCAAGGGCATCTGCGTTCAGCCCTAAACTTTGGCGTTTGCGAGGCACCGTACCGGAGGAGGAGGAACGCATCAAGTCTAAAACAAGTATCGGACGGGCGGAGAGTACGAACAAATATCATTTTCAATTAGTGTCGTCATTTTCCGCGTCTCATTACCTCAATTTCCCAGGCAGGCTCACACAATTTTCGAGCAGCCAACCGCATCTCCATTAACCTCCAAACACTCTTCCCCCTTCATTCCTCCCCTTTCCCCTATTCCCCTCGTCCGATCGTTTACTTACTTCCTCTCTCTCTCTCTCTCTCTCTCTCTCGCGCGCGCGCGCGCTGGGAGGAAATTTAACCGACCGTCAAAGCATGATTGAGTTGCCCGTAATATATAAGGGAATATTTGCAAGCATGAATACGAACGCGGAAGTGTTGTTGAGCTGTATAGTGAAAATGTGGATGTGTTTATTTATGTGTATATACATGCAGTGAATGATTGCGTATGCCACTGTGATTAACGCTTCATCTGAATGTGCTTATATATATATATATATATATATATATATATATATATATATATATATATATATATATATATATATATATATATATTTGTACACATACACACACACACATATATACGTATGTATATATATAAAATCTGTATGTATATATGGCTCGTGCACTCACGTAATTATGTATGTATACATGTAATTATGTATGCATACACATTTGAATGAAAACCCTTATGTTTGCTAGAGAGAGAGAGAGAGAGATTTCAGAGTTGTGTAAAAGAAAATAAAGAATTTGCCGTTGAGGAAACTTGGGCAAATGAACAACTATAGAAGGAAGGACATTACATATTTATGAATATATAACTCTCATAAACATTCTTGCATAATAATTATCATCATTATGAAGCAAAAACATAAAAGTGACGGAAACATTTTGTGTAGGAATTCACTGCCAATAAAAATGCAGTTGTGGATTAACTCTCCTAAAGGGAAAATCCTTTTTGCTCGACGAATCCTGACTGCATACTGCTGAAAACAAAGTTTTATGTCCTTGTTCCGCAATATTCCATTTGTGTATGTGTGTGTGGCTCGCCATTCTGTCTGTCTGTCTGTCTGTCTCTCTCTCTCTCTCTTGCTCTCGTTTGATAAGTGGTTTCATATGGACTGGAATGAGCATCGGGGAGTTATTGCTCGACGTGGTAGAATGAATCTGGAGGTATTTGCGAAGTTTTCAGACTGTCTGTATATTTATGTTTAAGAGTGTTTACTTTATAAACACACATTATGGACGTGTGTGTATATATATATACAGTATATATATGTATATATACATATATATGTATGTGTATGTATATTATACCGTTACGATAAACATCCATACAGTATCCGTATACAGATTTACCTTTCCATGTGAATCGGGTCCGCGAATAATTTGCTGAATACCGTTGTGGCACTAAGTGGTTGCCTAGACATTACGACCGCAGGAAGTGCCAATAGTTATGGTCACTAATGTACGACGGTCATTGTTGGAGGGGCGCCTAAAAAGGGGATTTTTTAGCCCCTTAAAGAGGAAATGTTTACCATAAGGCTCTGGAAGAGCTATGGCCTCTAAACACGGAATTTTGAAGCCTCGCTTGATAATACCCGAAACATCATAATTATAAAAGCGGAAGCCATAACTTCAGGTATTCAGGTACCTGTTTTCTAAAATCCTTGCTCAGAATATTGTATATCTTTGACATAATATCACACATCGCCCTTAACCTTGTGCGAAGACTAGTTTTCCTTGTAGGGGGTAATGCCGTCAGCCCACCTCACTCTGTACAGTGTGGTATTACTGAAGATACTTTTGCATATGCAACCATTTCATTCACTTTACTTTACCTCCGTTCGGTTTCTTTCCTGCATCTTGCTTTCCACCCTCTCCTTACATTTGTTTCATAGTGTAACTGCTTTGAGGTTTTCCTCCTGTTATACCTTTCAAACCTTTTTACTGTCAATTTCCGTTTGAGCGCTGTGTGACCTCATTGGTCGCAGCGTTTGGCCTTTGGCCTAAATTTTATATTCCACTCCATTCTGTTCCTATGAACAGAGTCTGAGATTGACCAGTGATCTTCCAGGCGGTTCGTTAATCTTCTTATATATCTGGTCACTGGATGTACATAACCAGTTCCGTTATTTCTACTTACAAATTGTAGCAAATCTTAATGTCTCTGTGACATTTGACCTTCAATATTCCAGTTAGGTAAACTTAACTTTTATGACGTAAGAACTACATTCTTACAAACACGAAAAACATTAATATTTTAGCAAGCTATAAAACCATCCAAACCGACAAAAATCCATACATTTGATTTCAGTTGAGATGATTTCTATGGCGATATGCCGTCAGAGCTGGTCATAATTTTACGACAGGTTGCTCATCAAGAGAAAACAAAGTTAATATGGTTGCTGTACACATAAAGATATTTGGTAAAATGTAGAGTCCTTCACTTCTGTCTAAAAATGCAGAGAACTGTTACCTTCTTATAGGACAAAACCTGTCGCAGGGAAATCATTAATATTAAGTAACTTGAAGCTAAGAACTGTTATAAATATTTTTGTAAGTCGTTCGCATTTCTTAGTGAAGATTCATATAAGCAGCTGTGTTTGTGTGAGTGTATCTATCTATCTGTCTATCTATCTGTATATATATATATATATATATATATATATATATATATATATATATATATATATATATATATATATATATATATGGTATGGCTGACAAAAAGGAGGCTTACTTTACCTGTTTTATCTATCTATCTATCTATCTATCTATCTATCTATCTATCTATCTATATATATATATATGGTATGGCTGACTAAATGGAAGCTTCCTTTACCTCATTTCATTCAAATATCATCGTTGTTAGATTAATTAGAACGTCTAACTAATTCACAAAAAAGAAAGCCAAATAAAAAGATAAACAAACAATAACAGACAGAAGGAAACTGAGAGAGAGAGAGAGAGAGAGAGAGAGAGAGAGAGAGAGAGACCCCCAGAGAGAGAGATAATACAGGGAGAATAAAAGCAGCCAAAAAAAAACGAAACTCCCCCCAAAAAAAAAAAAAAAGAGAGACAGACTCCTCCTCTAAAGCCCATAAGAGCACCATCAGAATCGTCTGGCGCAGGTCGATTGGCGTGGATTATAGATTTTATGACAGAAACAAAGAAACGGGGGTTATTATGGTCACTCGCTTGGATCAACTTCAGAAACGTCATCGCTAGCCCATAAAGAGAGAGATAAGACGTCGCTTGTGGAAATTATTAAACCAATCCCAATAAAAACTTCTGGACGGCACTTTAATAAAAGGGTACGGGGTGGAGGGGCGGGTTTGGGTTGGGGGGGAATCTTCTGCTGCTGGGGACGTTATGATATGATGCATAGAGAGATAGGGCTAATGCCTCTGTTCTTGTTGAAGAGGAATTGTAATACTGCTGAGAGAGAATAGATTATTATTGTATAGTTTTTCTGAAACTTGTCTTTATGTAGGTGAATTTTTCCTTAACATATTAATTAATTTTCCTCATTCCGTCTAAGCGTTTGTTGAAAGTTTGCCCTTTTTTTCGGCTTAATTCAATATTAACGTCTGCGTATTTTCAATATGCATTTCCTGTCCTTTTCACCTTTGTAGATTTCTACTCATCGCCAGTTTCCCGTCTCTTAGTAATAAAATTTTTTTTTTTTTTATCAAACTAATAAAAGTTAATTCATCTGAAAACGAAAGTCTTCTTGTATTTCATGGTATTACGCCAATATATCGAAAACACATTGATGACTGAAGCTAAGAAAGAAGTTTAAAATGGGATGAAAACAGCTTGAAATGATATGCACACTTACGCACACATACACACACACTACAATATATATATATATATATATATATATATATATATATATATATATATATATATATATATATATATATATATATATATATATATATATATATATATATTGTATATTAGAGAGAGAGAGAGATGTATATATATATATATTGTATATTAGAGAGAGAGATAAAAATAAAATACACCCCAGTTTAGCATTAACAGTATCTTGGGTACCAAATAATCAAATATAATAGTTCTCTATGAAGGCGCCTTTATCAGTCCACACACCATGGTTAATGATATGATTTTAGTGCTATTACGGAAGTCTTACGTTACACGATACATTAAACGGTTACTCAGGCGTTATAGATAATTACATAAACACTGACTTCATAAATAAAAAAATGAATAAAGTTATGTTAAACCACAAAATAAGTAGTGTAATGATTTAATAATGCTAACGGCTTATAAATAGATGTACGAACCAGTAGCATAATAATTTAATCAGTAATTAAATATATAAGTAAATAATTACACTGACAAGATATTCATATGTATATCAAAATACCCGGCCACATTTTAGAATAAAAATACGGCCACTCGCGCATTCACAAGCACTCTTTCCATCATTGAAATTTATCTGCATTCATTCGGATGTTTTTAGGGCCATTCATTCCGCGTTGAATGCTTCTCGTGCTATTAGGGCATTCTTGCAACATTAAGTCTAAACTGTTATTACGAATTATAATGCAGCTTGCATAAACGTCTCCTCTAGGAGAGGGGGCCGGGAATTTTACTCGACTGCTTAAGTGAGGTTGGAGAATGTTCACATAACGAAGAAACGTAAAATGTTCCCCTTGGGCTATGGGACGCCTGAATGACCTTGAGGGAAAGATGTGGCTGGATTTTGACTTCCAGCTCGCGGGATGAGGCCCAACTGACGACTTTTAAGAAGCAGCCTGAGATATTGTTTGCTGGTCTCATTTTCTCCGAGGGTACGAGATCGACTTACCGTCGGTGAGAATGGTCTCATTCGGATGGGAGAAGTGCGGTTTTGATGGCTAAGCATACTGAATCTCCACAGTCTTGTCTCTTGGTATCAGTATGGTTTCATGGTTTCAGGAGGGAAAAATAAGTTAATAGATTCTTCAGTCTTGCGTCTCATCATTCTTTATCTCTAAACTTCTGCATTTACAGTTCTCTCCCTTAATACCCCAAGGGTTTTAGAGCCTTCAGTGCATCCTCACGCGATGCGCAGTAGGCATTAGTTAAGGTACTTTGCAGCGTCCCTTCGGCCATCAGCTGCAACCCTTTCCATTCCTGTTACTGTACCTCCGTTCATAGTACCTATCTCCCATCTGACTTTCCACCCTCTCCTAACAATTCAGTTGCTCCATAGTGCAACTGCGAGGTCTTCCTCCTGTTACGCCTTTAAAAACTCCTTTGGTCACGATTTCGCTCATCAGCGCTGAATGACCTCATAGGTCCCAGCGCTTGGCCTCCCACTCCCCTAGGTTTTTTACCAGTGCAGTCTACTTCAGCCATGATTGATTGTGCTGCATCTATATATATCTCCCTGTCTCCATTAATGCCCTTAGATATTTATTTTCGTTTTTTCTTCTATTTATTTATGGCGTCCTTCAAGCGGCCTCTTGCACTGACCGTTCATATACAGTTCATTCTACTCTGGGCAAATCGTCATCATGCTTCCTTCGCTAGACTCTTGCGAAGTATATTTATAGTTTCATGTATTGTGGGATTCTATAATTCCAGATATGAATAGATTCTCTTTATGGTGCAGTCGAACCCTGATTAGTTTCGGCGTATTCTGCCACAATATTCTCCCAATCTCTTTGTCTCATACTCATTCAACATTTCAGAATAATGTTGGAGGCGATGACGATGATGAGATAATGAAATATTATAATATGTGATACAAGAACAAAATTCAAGCCTCGTTAGTCTGACATTAAGACCTTGGACATTTACTCTGATAAATGATACATTTCCAACCTGAATTTACTTCATTTCCACCTAAGTGAAGCCTCTGTTTTTGTCGATTTTACTTAAAAAACTGCTGTCGAAACTTCCTTCATTAAAACCTGCCTCTTCTCTTGGGGTTTACCAGTTTTGAGTAGCCTTGCGTAATATTTACATCCACAATTTGGAAATCTCTCGCATTCTCGGCAAATTCAAAATTTTGTATGGCCCTCTTATCAAAAAAATTATTATTTTTTTTTTTTAGGTGGAAATTTATCAATATATACACTTACACACACATATACACCACTAAAAAGACAATTTATTTTTTTAGGTGGAAATTTATCAATATACACACTTACATACATACACCACGTTATCTCACAATTTAATTTTTTTAGCTGGAAATTTATCAATATACACACGACGTTACCTCAGCCAAGCCAGCAACTCGCCGGCCGTTCGAGAAACTAATGATAAGACATCCCCCGCCAAATTGCCTAGGAAAAGAGGAACATTCACTTACGGATTTGTCGTTGAGGTGCTGGACCACGCAGGGAAGTTTGGCCGTCTCGCCCACTTTGACAACTACAGAATCCTCGGCCGGGCCAAACTCCGGCTGTTGGCCCCACCAGCCGTCCACCGTCTCCACACCTGGAAGCAAGGATGAGATGACGCTGTTTAGAAGGCTGTGATGCTGTGTTTGTTAGTTTCGCTGCTATAATTATTTTCTTCACTTTATCTTGACTGTTGAAAATTGTTTTCTGAACGTGGTTTAGGATAGTGTCTTAGCGTGTTTGTTAGTTTCGTTGTTATAATTTCTGTCTTATTTTCGTTAATGATGTTATGTTGACTATTTAAAATGTTTTATATAAACACTGATTAGACGGTCAAGGTGTCAGGTATTTATGCTAGATGCATAAATACAAATTAACATCAATTACAAGCAGTCATGCAATATATGTAGATTTAAATAAAGCACAAAGCTACTTCGAAATGTTTAATGTAACGTTTTCAATCATTTATATAATAAGAAGAAAGATATGACCATAAATAATTTTTGCAAACCTCGCCTCTATAAAATACTTTCAAATATCGAAAGGGTAACTAACGCCTTCTTACGCTAACCTCTCAAATGGAAAATGGCGTCTACACTAACAAAAATAAAAACTACGAGGAACTGCTCTCCATTAGATATTTAATGCTCAGGGCCCCTGAATCAGCCGATACATCGATGCGTAACCCTTTATATATCAGTTTTAATTCCACTCTGCCAATAAACATCGGAAATGGTCGATGCTGATTACGTTAACCGCTGTCATTTGTGATCATTTCCTCCATGTGTCAATATTTATCATCCGACGTAATGGAAATGGGGTTCGGTCTCTTGATTGCGTCATCCCCGTTCGAGATATGGGTCCGCTCTCGTGAATTCTCAGAAAAATATCGACAGCTTAATGAGTTTCGGTTTGTGGGGGATGTTGTTATGTGATGGGAGTTATATGTAAGGTAGATGTGAAAGATTTTCTGTTTAATAATGTTTGGAGGTCGTAAGACCTTTTATTTAGTGGATTCATTTGGATAATTGCAGTTTTCTCACTCTTTGTGGTGGGATGATTAAAAAAAGGCTTCTTCTATTCAATTCTGTTACAATATGGAAAGATATTCGGTTAATGATACTTCATAATTGTTCTGTTTGTTAAAAAATATTAAAATAATGATAGGGAATCAGCTGGTTTATTAGTCTGAACACTGGAAAAATAATGGCAATGACTACTGAACGATAATTTGATAAAGCATTTGTGATATTTATGTGTTCTTGCCAATGCTGTCCCTCACATCTCGAAAAATATGAGGAGGAAACAGAATGGAGTATTTTTAATACGTTTCCTTTTGGTTTTTTTTGTTTTGCGTTATAACAGTCATGACATCAACACAGTGACTTCAGTTACGACAAATAACAACACCAACAAAAATAGCAATAGACGTAATTCTCGTGACCTAAATAAACTAGAATTCTGGTCGAGGTATGGTGGAAAAATAATATAGAACCGATGTCCATTCAGGGACTGTAATTGTATTACGGTGAACCTTTCTCCCCCTTATGTAAGGAATGATATTGCCTGTTGGGTATTTTCAAGATAAGGAGAACAGAAGTACTGACTTATGAATATTTCAGAATTGTTTAAGCAAAATATCCTTCCCATCTTTAAAGTGTGACGAAAAAGAAAAAGACAAAAGATAATATCTTCTAAGTAATATGAAAGATATTGAATGATATTTAGTCTTAAGAGGTATCCAAGCAGGTCCCCTGAGGTTTCTTCAGAATTGTTATTCTTTATTCTTGTTACTTTCAAATTACGTGACTTTTAAAAGAAATATATATATATATATATATATATATATATATATATATATATATATATATATATATATATATATATATTATATATATATATATATATAATAGAATATATATATATATAAATATATATATAATCTAATAATAGGAGCCCATAAAAACAAAAGGGTGCTATTGCTCGTATTTCAGAGACAAACTGTCTCCCTCTCTGGCAAGTATATGAATGAAGTGAGGAACACAGACAGGTGGTATTTATACCAAGAAATCCAGAGATCAGCCGTTACCTCGCTCTAGTTGATAGCTTTTTAATCTTCTTAATCGCCGGTTGGAGGAAGATTTCATCTATAATATCTGAGTCCCATGATCCTTTTGATAGATTCGCCATATTTCTTTGTTTAATCAGGGCTGATTCCACCATTTAGAGCTTTTTGCTGGATAGGAGGATATTGCATTATTCCCATGTCATGTCTTGGAATTCAATGCTTTGCGTTCATGATTGTAGAATTACTAAAGAGTAAATTCTGGTGAACAGAAAGCATAGCATAAGCAGTAACAACATAAATTAATTAAGATAACATTATAATTACGATATTTAGCCAGACTAGTGAATTAAGACAATTACCTTTTATGAGACTGGTCCAAAGGGTTGGTTTTTAATAATAAAATTTGGATTTTATTCAGATTTGTCAAAATTTATAATGTGATAAATTAAAAATTATGAAGATTCCGACAAAATGTCTGGAATTTATTTATTCGATAATGGATGACATTTGAACATTCAAATGAAATATGTTTGAATGTTAGTGTTGATTTGCATCCACTTTATACAGGAACTGGGTCATATGAACAATCAGCAATGACCATGGGTCAAACGAATTTGCCAGTTGGAAGGCGACATAAATTTACTTTAATTGAACGCTCTTTATTGCGTTGAGCAATGCCGTAATGCAGATTGGTTTGATTTGTTTTAATCTATTGTTTCCAAATTCATTATTTCATAATGTCTGCCATTAATTACTATATCTGCCATTAATTATTATATACGATGGTGTAACCCAGAGGTTCGTTAATCATTGATAGGAATGGTTGCCTTTGATCTGACTTACGGCTATGGCTGCCTTGCCGGAATGAAATACCAGTTTGTTGTACGGGAGAATTTCTAATTAGTCACTGAAGGTTACAAATTTCAGCGCGGCATATTTCCCATAATGTTAAATTACGATTTTTTTGAGTTGCGAAGACGAGCGTGGCTGTCGCATTAGATGGTATGGTAGCAAATCGTACGCTTATTGGATAGAAGTTAAAAGCTGTTTTTTTTTTTTTTTTTTTTTTTTTGCTGTTCAGGACCATGCATTATTTTTTTGTATAAAATTTTTGTACATGATCCTGCAGAGAATGGGTACCGCTAGATATATCGAAGATTTTTACCTGAACGTCATGATTTTCCCTCTTAATGCTTCTTATTCAATTTTGCTTAAAGCTTAGTATATATTGAATTTGGTGTATCTATTTCTGAATGAATAAAGACCATTTCTTGGCAGTGAATTTTGCAGTTTCTTGTGTCGTTTATTTAGCGTACCAAATGGCCTTCCTATTGAAAGCATGGGTCGTATTAGTTAGTTCTGAAAATGTGGAGGAATTTGCGTTTAAAGGCGTGGTTAGAAGACCGAGGGATACACTTGAATATTACAGCTGGAATGGACGTTGCGTTGAATTCAATTACACCGTTGCGTTCTCTCATGCATTGCATTGATGTAGGGGAATTTCTCGTATGTAGTTCAAATTGTTTCCAGTCTGCCGTATGCAGACTATCGATCCTGAAAAGTAATTGCTGCTATAGATATTATCACGTACGTTCTGACTAAGATTAAACTTTTCTTCGTTGCCAAAATAATAAAATCAATATAGTCGTTACAAAGTCATAAGTCCTGTAGATATTATCCCATAAATTCCGATTAAGATTAAATCTTTCTAAGTTGTCAGAGTAATAAAATCATTACAGTCGTTGCTGTTATGAATTCAAAATCAACAAACCTAAAACAGGTACTGTAATCAGATGAAAAATAAGATGGGCTTTAAAAGAAGAATAGAATCGCCACTCAAAGAATTTTTTTAAAGTTCCCAACAAAACTAACATTAGTTTGCAAGCAAGTAGGGTCTTTGTAACATTAAAAAATGTATATAAACTTTTTGGATCTGTCCTAGATATGTGAATACTGTTGGTATTTAAGGGGCTGTTCCTTGAACAATAATCATTCATTTGGGAAGCTTTTCCTTTTATTCTTTTTCATTTTTATTGTCTCTTTAATCAGCGATTTAAGTTTAATGCTAACCATTGATGAAAATTCTTACCGCATTCTAACTAACCTCCTGAGTAATCGGTGTTTCAATAGTTTTCTTGAAATTTTAGATTGTGAGTTCTTTGAAACTCTGTCTAGAATTCGGAGTCATGTCGAATATCTACAAATGATCAAAGGCCTGTTCATGACTGACAGCGAAATCAGGGGAAAGCTTCATATAATATATAAAAATGAAGTTTCTGTGATTTCGTGTTTATGTCAGCGTAACTTTGGAAAGGAATGTAAATAAACTGTCATTAACTCTGTCCTTCATAAATATCAAGAAACGTTTTATGATTATGGCGTAAATTAATGACTTTCGCTTTCAAACGATGGCGTCTTGTAAGGAATTCAACCTGGCAGTCGTAAGCTGCAGTTAAGATCAAATTCGTTTGAGAAATAAGCCCGTACAAATGGAAAGGTTATATGGAGCATGACGCGAGGCGAATGAATGATGAATAATGAATGAAATTTGGCTAGAAACTCGAACGTTGCAGCACTTTTAGCCATTCAACGGTTAAGAGAGTGAACCGTTGAAGACGGAGTAGCAAGACAAGATGAAGTCCAGAAAATAAAGTACAATTAAAAGTACAATGATCCAAAAATGAAATTGAGATTAAGCCCCATAGTTGCTCTGAGAGGGAATAGTTAGAGGGGTTGGAAAGTAATACAGAAGAAAGGGAGCGGGAATGGAGGTCAAGTAAAAGGCGAGAAAGTGGCTGTAGAAAGCTGGTGTTTGCAGCGAAGTGGCAGTGCAAATACCCTTTGGTAATGCCCATAGTTACCTGGTTAGGTTGCCTGATGGCACTACCCGTCTAAGGGGACAAACAAATATACGACATAATAATAATAATAATAATAATAATAATAATAATAATAATAATAATAATAATAATAATAACCGGACGACATAAAACGTGAGTTTTATCCATAGATTTATTTTTCCCATATGTAGCCGATAAAATCTACGGGCAATCAACACCACTTTTAACTACTGTGGACTCATAAAAGTAGAAGTACATATTAACATTCCAACTGAATATGCTGTAAGTAAGGTTCATCCTACTTATAATACATTTATCATAAGCAGGATGCAGTTTGCAAAATATCTCAATTATTGTCGTCCCTTTTGACTGGACAGGTAATACAGCAATGACGATAATACCGAAGAGATTAAACGAGAAATTCTTCTTCATCACGAATTGTTTGGTCTTCGCCAAGAAGTTCTCTATCTGACGAGGAATCCGTTCTAGTCTGGATGCGTTCTTCCTTTGTTTGGCCACGACTTTTAGGCATTTTGACAAACGGAAACGTTCAATCTGAAGCCTCCGACGAATCTCTTGACAGAGGGAAATTGAACTTCGGACAACAGATATGAAAGAGGACACCACCAGTTCTCCGTGATACAGATTCTACCTTTATTTCAAAAAGAGGAGAACTGTGGTTCCATGTAGACAATGGTGTGTGTATATATATATATATATATATATATATATATATATATATATATATATATATATATATATATATATATATATATATATATATATATGTATATATGACTGCCCCTGCAGTAAATAAAAATCATTTGCTCCCAAAGGAATAACTGCAGTTAGATTAAAAGAAAAAGTTACGTCATTCTAGTGAGACTTGAAATTCTCGAATGACGATAGATAATCTTTATTTATTTTAATTTAAGTCCAAGTTATAACTTTTTAGATGAAGGTGACGTTAATGCAGAAAATGCTTTTAACTAAACTGATAAAACAAATTCACTAGGATAATTTCGCCACCGTAAAAATAAAATGTAAAAAAATATTATCCTGATATGAAGACGCTTTAGACGAATCTAAGCATAAAATCATCACCAGTAATGATGATCTTGGTATCATCACATACCACTGAGTAATCACGAGTTCAAAGGACCTGTCGGACTTTCGATTAAAGTCCTCCCTTGTATTAATTTCTTTCTCCCTTTCATCATTTTTATGTCCGGAATTACTTTCGCCACTTGAAAGCGGAAGCCGACTTTCCCCACTCATTAGAGGAGACTTTTCTCGCATTCATGTCAGAATGAGTTATTTGAATGACTTGTGTTACTCTCTCCCCCTCCCCCCCCTCCCCTGCTCTACCCCCGACAACCCCGAGTTTCCTTACCCTAGGAGGGTACCAAGTGGATACTTCCGGGTTTAAAAATGGAGCAATTTGGATATCATTAACGACGGGAGGGTTCAAAAGATCGGAAGCTAATCTGGTTATTGGGCGACACCCAATACCCCGAATTAAGCCCCGATGCCGGGCAGGAGATCGTTTCTTGTGTTTCGTCCTCGGATTTATATATCGGGAGCCTGAGGCATCACTACTTAAAAAATGAGAGTAGGAAGTCTCGCGCAAATTACGTTTAAAGGTTAATACGATATCCCAATTAGCCTGGACGATAGTTAAGGTGAAACTTCCAGCTTTCATTATTAATACTCCGAATCATTAAAACTTTTTTAATTTCGCCACGGCGCCCTGATGGAGCTTCTTCTTCTTAAATTTTTTGTGTGTGTATATTCCTGTTTTTTTTTTTAAGGCGGGGGGGGGAGTGGTTTTGGTTTTCCGAACCATTTTTCCTCGGAGACGAGACGATGCGTTTCATCAACCAATTTACGCTTCTTTTTTCCATTTCCTTTCATTTATGACCTAATTCTAATTCAAAGGCCGCGACGATGACTCAAGTGATCCCGGGATTATAATTTTCAATCCTTAATGAAAAGAGAGGGCCCTCGCGAGACCCCCCGGGGTGGGAGGGTGGGGTGGGGTGGGGAGGGGGCAGAAAGCCGTGAGACCTCGCTGGTTACCTGATTAATTAAAACCTCCCTGGATTTCCAGCAGCATCTTGGATATTCATTCCAGCAGGAAATATTTGTTGTTGAGGCTCTTTCGATGAAGCGGCCTTGAGATGGATGGGGGAAATTAGGAATAAAATTATCATGTCCTGAATATAATATATTTTATATATATATATATATATATATATATATATATATATATATATATATATATATATATATATATATATATATACATATATATATATATATGTTATAAAGTTTATGTGATTAAGATCCTCTTACAAGCCAAGTGCTGCATCTTCAATTCTCCGTTCTCTTCAAACAGGGAGAGGTTCCCAAGGTAAATATACTTTCCCCTGGCAGACATCTAATCCTTAATAGCCAATATTCGGAATCCACGCCACATTACACATTAACTGCGTCCTCATAAATGGTATAGCTAGGAGGGGTCATGAGGCCATTTGTATTAGTATTATGTAACGATAGTTTATCAAATTTCGTAAAGGAAAGATTAAACGAAGATTTGAGCTTCTTGTTCAAGAAATTAACGACAATTCAAATGTAAAAGTATTTACTCAAATGTTGATAACTGAACTCCCCAAGCCCATTAATTGTTTTGTTTGAATGCTAAAATAAAAAACTTTCGATGATATATATACTTCATCAGAAGTATCTATTGTGCGTTTCTTTACCCTCCGCACAGGGCACGTGAAAATACATTTTTTTGTTCCAGGAACAATCGGTGGAATCCCAAATTTACGAGCAGCAGTATAAATGGAGGGAAAAAAAAGAGGTATGAGTTACCACTGTTGGGAGGAAATAGTTCGAAAAACCTAAAAGGAAAACAATGGATCGTTTTACCAAAATGTTTTGGATCAACTCATATAAAGCGCAACACTAATTGGGGGTATGAAGTCGGGGTTAATATTTAGGAATCGGCAAACTCTGCGGATATTTCACATAAAAAGTTGACTTTTACGCTTCAAATTCCAAAGCCTCCCACCCCCATTCCCCACTTTTTTTTATACACTGGGCCGCCACTCGAGCAGGAAAATGAATAGATGTTGTTTAATGCAGAACGCATTAACAGTAATGACGAAAAATGCGTACGTTTTACGCATACATCACATCTATTTTTAAACGAAACGGAAAACCGTTGTTTTCGTTGGCGTCGATGCGGCGGCCATCGTCCTTTAAAATTGATAAAAGCTTATCAGTAGTACAACATGCTAAAAAAGGTCGGGATGTACCTTTAATACAAAATACATGGCGGTAATGGCAGACTGATGGCAGACTCCATTGCTGTTTACATAAATGTACGAGTGCTAATCGCTTGAGGGATCAGTATCGCAGTTGAATGGTTGTTCATTATATTTGTAAAATGATGGAACACTTTAGTGCTCGGATGTCCATAGGTGGCGTCAGATTTTGACAAGCCCAGAGGCACATGAA
>NC_089780.1:11840165-11852665 GCF_040412425.1 Macrobrachium rosenbergii | reverse complement strand
CGGACATATGCACGTATTTAATAATAGCTGTACACTAAGTATATTACACAAATGCGTAAGATACAGAGTATTTTCATTCACTACTTACACACGTACAGAAGACATACCAAATGACATATTAAAGCCACTTATATGCTCTCCTTTTATTAATACCTCTTTCGCTCTCATTTTTTTTAAAGTTCACTGAATCACCAGAACTTGTTGTTACGAAAACATTCGAATATTAAGTTTATTTCAAACTTCTGCTAGTTTGATATATATGTATATATATGTATGTATAGACTTTTATATATATATATATGTAGACCATCTATATATATGTTTGTGTGTAGTTTATGTATATATATATGCAATATGTGTAACCATATATATTCTATATATATATATATATATATATATATATATATATATATATATATATATATATATATATATATATATATATATATATATATATATATATATATATATATATGTACATGTATGTATACATATTATACATAAGAGTGCAATCCTGAGAGCAATTTCCGCACCCTGCCTTTCCTTCCGGAGGAATGTGGGTAACATTAATGAGGAGAACCAATCTGCAAATCGCAGCTCTCTCCTAAATATTCATGTAATTTGGTCATTTTGTTATACATCATAAAGATGCGTAACTGACATATGAACCTTTCCCACCATTAGGAAAAGTGAAAATTCCAATTTAGTTATATAATATATATATATATATATATATATATATATATATATATATATATATACATACATACATACATACATACATACATACATATATATACATACATACATATATATATATATATATATATATATATATATATATATATATATATACGTATTTTTCTCAGTATTTTTAAAAGTAAAATCAGTTGTATTATAGCCGATACATTGCAGGAAAGAAGAAAATTATTTGTCAATAATGAAAAAAAAATTGTGAGGCTTATTTTGTCGTAAAATACGAACAGATAGATTTATAAATAAAATCACATTAAATCAAATGTTTAAGATAAACTCCAAACGGATTACTAAAATACTAAATGATGCTGGAAGTAATTTTTTATAAAAAATATGATTTATCTTAAAATAATTTTGAATATTGCCCACCATAACGGGTACAAATTCGTGCACAAGGCGCATTTACACTTTCATTTTTGTGCGATTTAAATGCCCAACATCTGAAGTCTTTTCGATAAAATAAACAGACACACTAAGTCAAGCAAAGTAAAGAATTTTTTAAAGCTAAAAAGCCGCTTCATCATAGAACATTCTACACAGGCTTCAAAACGGCACGTGTGAAAACCTACTATCTACCGGAAATGAATCCACAGATTCACTTCGGCGTCTAATCATTAGGCGTTTCATGTTAATCAAAAAGAACATCGACGAGCTTTTCTGCCTGTTTCTGATCTCAGGCTGAGGGGCACCAATCAAAGATAATGACGTAGGGGGAACTACGGTGAAACAGTCATCATATCTACAATGCCTCAAGCTGCAATTATCGGGTCCTGCAAATCCTCCCTCTCTCGTCTCAGCCCGAGGTTACTTGTATAAGGGATATAGTTAATTGTTGGTGCCCAATTATCCTTCTGCAGGGAGAGAGAGAGAGAGAGAGAGAGAGAGAGAGAGAGAGAGAGAGAGAGAGAGAGAGAGAGGAGTCCTTTGTTCTCGCAGTGTTTTTTGAGAATTACTCTCTACATAATTCCTTTTTTTTTTTACTTTTGGGATGGAACAAGGTCATTAACTCACCTCTTTTAAACTGAGGGATTGAATTCTGAATCAAAATTCATTTGGTTCTTCTGAGAAATTCACATTCAGTGTTTTCAGATAATTTATCTAGTATACCTTATGTTACCTTTCCAAATGACACTCTGAAAAGTATTTTTGAAGATTTGTTCTGTTGTTATCATGACGTGGTAACTTCATCCCCAGGAAACCAATGGAAGAATCTTTAGACATCACACAAGAAATAAACTGTAATTCCCGGCTTTCTATTCCCATTCTTATTCCTATTCCTACTCCTGTTCTTATGGAAATGTGGATCCAGTCAACGTTGACCAAAGTTAATATATAACTCCGCAATAATACATCATACAAGAAATAAACTGTAATTCCCGGCTTTCTATTCCCATTCCCATTCCTATTCCTATTCCTGTTCCTATGGAAATGTGGATCCAGTCAACATTGACCAAAATTAATATATGAATCCGCAATAATTTTTTTAACAATGCAGGTAGTTCAATAACTATGTAAGGACATCCATATTTAAAAAAGTAAAATGAAACATTCAATCTCAAGGAAAATAACGCATAAAGTAGAGATTATTCAGTGAGGAACCATTTCATTTCACAAACCACCCGGTGTTACAAACAAGAGATTGGAAAACAATAGTTTGAAGACTGTGAGCATAAGAAAACGTTGGTTGCTTATTCTTACTTCACATTTGGGAAACTTTGGAAGACGAGAGAAAATAGACAGCTAATAGCGAGAGAGAGAGAGAGAGAGAGAGAGAGAGAGAGAGAGAGAGAGAGGTTTAGAGAATGTAGAATAGGTATTTGCCGTAATTCTGATCATATGACATTTAATTTTTCTTCCAAAACATGATGGAACTTATTAATTCATTTCTCTCTCTCTCTCTCTCTCTCTCTCTCTCTCTCTCTCTCTCTCTCTCTCTCTCTCTCTGAGTCTGTCTTCTAGAGCAAATCCCTTTTTGACCTATCTGTCAGCTATAACTCCTCAATGTCGTTCAGTTATCCACGGATTACCCTTAATAATGCTTCTGAATCTTTAAGTTAAGTTTGAAATGAGACCAGTAATTAGGCAATAGCATCCTTGGTATACTCAAAGGTAAAAAAAATCTACACCTTGTAGCATTATAAATAAACCAGTTAATATTTGGGTAAAATACCAAAAGTTCCCCCTTCAGTAAAAAAAAATATTGACGATATGATATTTTTGTTATGTTTCCATTAACCACGTAAAAATACTCAAGAAGACCTTATCAAAATAATGATGTGTAAATCCATCCACGAAACGGGAAACTAGTGGCGGGGAACAACAAAGAATAATTAGGCCACAACGCAACGTTCTTTTGGCATCAGAAGAAAGCAGTTGCTTTCCCCCTTCGAAGTGTATTCAAGAGGCATTTATTTCCAGCTCGGAACAAGCCTCACAGTGAATGAACTTTGCTCATAAACAAAAGCAGCAAGCGAGCAAACTTCATCGCTCTGACTTGGCGATTATCTTGCTCCCCCTAAGTTATTTACACGAGGTCTGATAATAATGCCAGTTAGACCTCCCTATTAAAGAGCAAACTTGGGTCGTAATTAATTGGTTGATGCGAAAATGAGAAGGAAACTTTGACTGTTTGGAGTTGGGAGAAAATCTCTTGCTCTCTCTCTCTCTCTCTCCCGGAGGAAATGAGGCATAAAAGTCATCCTGCATCTCCTCAAAAAGAAGGCAAACATATCAAACGAGATTCTTTCTCTTGCAAAGGAAGAAGAAGAAGAAGAAGAAGAAGAAGAAGGAGGAGGAGGAGGAGGAGGAGGAGGAGGAGGAGGAGAAGAAGAAGAAGAAGAAGAAGAAGAAGAAGAAGAAGTTCTGGAGGCAATTTTCTGTTTTTGTGTATATTGATCACGAAAGCACTGTCATTATCAGTGCCTAGCCCTCAGTCAAATTTATGGCATCTGTCAGAGTCATTCCGAAAGGCACTACTAATACACCCTCGCTTTTTTTTTTTTTTTTTACTCTAGCCATGTTTTATAGAAACAATTTCCCAATCCCACGACCACTGGAAAAATTATCCTTATATCCCTTTTATTTATTTATTTATGTAAATTAAATATTATAGTACTCACTTCCATGAACTGTTAATTTCTCTTACTTCCCTGTGTCGTTAAAAAAAAACTTCTTTCCTTCCTGCGCACGTAAAGCCTTATTTGTAATTATAGGTTTATCATTTTCATTTTCTCCACTCTTCACTAAGTTCATATTTGAAATATCTTTGATCAAGACACTAAGTTCATATTTGAAATGTTCTTTTGAAATATCTTGATAGACACTAACATTATCATTTTTTTTGAAATGTATCTCTTGATATAACTTCCTTTTTTAATGTACACTTTTACATTTTCCCTCAATTCCTGTTTGCTTGTCAGCTACTCCGTTAGTCACTTGAAGTAAACTAGATTCAGGAACTAACCTCATCCTCTTTACTTAGGGCAGAAAAAGCTGATGGAATTATAATCTGTTTTCATCATCTTCCCAGAGAAATCATTATTCTCTCTCTCTCTCTCTCTCTCTCTCTCTCTCTCTCTCTCTCTCTCTCTCTCTCTCTCTCTCTCTCTCTCTCCTAGATGACAATTTCCTTTAATGAAAATTTTGCAAAAAAAGTGGCAGAAGGAAAACACATGGGAGATTCGACCCAGCTGGGTCCTGATCTCGAACGAATTACACAATTTCATTCTCTTCGGGAGAGGAAAGGTGCAAAAAAAAAAAAAAAAAAAAAAGGGGCGGGAGAGGTTCTTAAGGGAAAATTTGAGTAAAGCATGGATTATATTATTCTTTATTATTCTTATTATAAGCCTTCCCATAACAACTTGTACAGAGGCTACGTGTTAACATTCCCAACCTTACTTGTTTGCCTGTATGCCGGTTTCACTATAAGATATTCCTGAAGATTATAAAAGGTTTTCTTAGAAATTCTGTTTGAGGGTTAGGTATCAATAAAGGATGAATTGATTAAATTTTCAGCCAGGGTTTTTTTGTGTGTGTGTGTAAGTTAGTTGTGTGGGCTAGTTCTGCATGTTGTGACAAACTCCTTTTGTTGTTTCTCTCAGAGAACAATGATAATAATAGCCCTTAGTAGATTAGGTTGGTTCCCGGTATATTTGATTTTGTGTGGAATTAGTACTCTCTCTCTCTCTCTCTCTCTCTCTCTCTCTCTCTCTCTCTTTACAATACGCAGTACACTATATATATGTATGCAGTATATAGATATATATATGTGTGTGTATCTGTGTATGTGCATTATGTATGAAGTGTACTAAATACCATAAAGAGAGAGAGAGAGAGAGAAAGAGAGAGAGAGAGAGAGAGAGAGACTACTAATTCCACACTAAATCAAATGCATCGGCCGCCTACCCATTCTGGGCAAGGGTACTGCCCTCGTTATTCCCTGAGAAGAACAACGAAAGGAATACGTCACTATAAAAAAACTGAATAAGAGTTTTATGCTTTTATCAGAAATCAGTACCGAACAGTAACATCCACTTCAATCATTCATTTATTTATTATAATATCTCCCATATCTACGGACAAAAACTTATTCGACGGTAATTATTTTTAAATGGATATAAATTGCTTTGTGTCATGAGGGTCACTTAAGACACGAAATCTCTCATAATGAACGACATTATATATAGATATATAATGAACAACATACAGTCCCCGCTTCCGTTACCTTCCATTTTCCAATTCACCTGGAAGTCACTGAACGGGAACGACGAACGTCTCCGTTCCCGTATGAAAGAACGGGTCCTGTTTGTTCCCCTCGTCAGGACACGTTGCCGAAACCTCCCAGAAGGGGAGACTCCTAGGTTAGTTAGATTCCGACGTCTTGAAAAGAAGTTCAATCTTGTTTACAAATCTCATTTCCTTGGCGCGAGCGCGAGGAGCGAAGTTCTTCTTCGTTAAGCTCCGCAGACGACGGTGCCTGTTGCATCCTCTTTGTGAATTTCCATATTTGATGTGCATAGGTCATGAGAGAGGAGGATGGTAGACTACATACGCAGTTACTGTTAACTTTTCTTCATATTTTCGTCGAAGTTGCAGAAAGCGTTGTTTAATATTTTCGTCAAGGTTGCAGAAAGCGTTATTTAATATTTTCGTCAAGGTTGCAGAGGGCGTTATTTAATATTTTCGTCAAAGTTGCAGAAAGCGTTATTTAATACTTTCGACAAAGTTGCAGAAAGTGTCATTCAATATTTTCGTCAGAGTTGCAGAAAGCGTTGTTTAATATTTTCGTCAAAGTTGCGGAAAGTGTCATTCAATATTTTCGTCAAAGTTGCAGAAAGCGTTATTTAATATTTTCGTCAAAGTTGGAGAAAGCGTTATTTTATATTTTCGTCAAAGTTGCAGAAAGCGTTATTTAATATTTTCGTCAAAGTTGCAGAGAGCGTTATTTAATATTTTCGTCAAAGTTGCAGAAAGCGTTATTTAATATTTTCGTCAAGGTTGCAGAAAGAGTCATTTAATATTTTCGTCAAGGTTGCAGAAAGCGTTATTTTATATTTTCGTCAAAGTTGCAGAAAGTGTTATTTAATATTTTCGTCAAAGTTGCAGAAAGCGTTGTTTAATATTTCCAGCAAAGTTGCAGAAAGCGTCATTTAATATTTTCGTTAAAGTTGCAGAAGGCGTTATTTCACATTTTTGTCAAAGTCGCAGAAAGCGTCATTCAATATTTTTGTCAAAGTTGCAGAAAGCGTTATTTAATACTTTCGTCAAAGTTGCAGAAAGCGTTATTTAATATTTTCGTCAAGGTTGCAGAAAGCGTTACTTAATATTTTCGTCAAAGTTGCAGAGAATGTTATGTAATATTTTCGTCAAAGCTGCGGAAGGCATTATTTAATATTTTCGTCAAAGTTGCAGAAAGCGTTATTTAATATTTTCGTCAAAGTTGCGGAAAGCGTTATTTAATTTTTTCGTCAAAGTTGCAGGAAGCGTTAGGTAACATTTTCGTCAGAGTTGCAGAGAGCGTTATTTAATATTTTCGTCAAAGTTCCAGAAAGTGTTATTCAATATTTTCGTCAAAGTTGCATATTGGAAACGTTATGAACATTTTGTCAAAGTTACAGAAAGCGTTATTTAATATTTAACGTCAAAATAGTTGCAGAAAGCGAACAGTTAAAATTCAGTGCTCAGGAGCCACTTTGCCATATTTGTCAATACACACCACATTCGTCTAGATGCCAGGTACCTAATTTGCTATACAACTTAAATGGGTATAGTGGGATTTAACGGAACATACTGAACACTTCAGGCTTGGTCAGGAGCCGAACTATATACATTTGCTGCCAAGACGAACGTCATATATATATGACCATGGGGATATATATATATATATATATATATATATATATATATATATATATATATACGTGTGTGTTTCAGAATTCGTATATTGTGGATGTGGGGACGAAGCCGTACTCTAGAAGAATTATTTTCCATATATTTCCTGTAGGGGGAATAATGGTTCCGGAAAGAGGCCTTTTCTTGAACAGTTTTCTTAAAAAAAAATTTGTGGAAAACGGGAAACGAAGAATTCCACGCTGCAAATTTGACACATACATCTGACTGTGTACCCACATACATACAGATGCATCGCATATGTATAAACATATGTATATCATACTCAGAGGAAGAGAGATTAGACACACCCACACACAGAGAGACAGACAGAGATAAAGAAAAGCATTCTTGAACTTTTAGACTTCAAAGAAGCATCAACCATGACAGTCCGTTGATGCTTCTTCTTCTGCTGACGGAGGGAATACCGCCCCCTCCCCTTACTCCTTTCTGGCTCGTTTATGCAAGATCTCAACTTTGGATAGATATGTTAATTTCCGGCGCCGGCCCCACCATACCACCATCAACAGTCCGGCGACGGAGACAAATGGATTCGCCACTCCCTTGCGCCAGCAACGGCAGTGACGTCACGCGTCTTCTTTACGCCATGTTTGAGACGCTAGTAGATATTGCCTTGGCGCGGCTCGATTGCGGGTTTCGGTAGTTAGCTGAACTCTGGGTTTTCCGCGTTTGATGATAATAAGTTTTATATTCGGCACGCTAGGTTATAGCATCGTGGTATCATAGTGATGTATGTGGTAATGAAATAAGGATGTTGGTGTCGCCTGAAATGTTTTCTCTTCATTTAAATTCCAGCCTCTTTTATTAGTGTATACTCTATTAAAAGGTTAAACTTAAAGCAATACATCGATCATTCACTCCCCACGTTTACGCAAAAGGGGTATTATATTCTGGAGAAGGTTCTTTAAAAATAAAATTTTTTCAGGTTTTTAATGCTAGCTTTTACTAATAATAATATTAATGTGGATTTTAACACTAATTAATCATCTTATATATTGGCAATTCGCCATCTTTTTTGTACGAATATTATTATTTTTTAGTTGATATGCTTCTCTGTGCTCATATGTTTTGACAAAATTAAGCTGCAGTTTATTTCTAGTAATAACCATATACAATGGAAGCCTGCTGATGAGTATATTATATATACAGTATATATATATATATATATATATATATATATATATATATATATATATATATATATATATATATATATATATATATATATATATATATATATATATACAGTATATATATACATACATATACATATATATATATATATATATATATATATATATATATATATATATATATATATATATATATATGATTAAGAATGCTACGCAATTTAGTCAGTATGCAGAATCATATTAAGTTATAAGGAGTGTGAAATACATTTTTAAGGATACCTGGGAAGGAAGCGTAGCAAGATATGAAGAGACCGTATTTTCAACGTCCATCTGATTGTTAATTAGTCATTACAGCGTTCCCTCCTTGTGACAAACATTATAATTAGTTTCACCATAAAAATAAGCAAAATTCGGTCATTATTTATTCGTAATGGTATTTTCAGTGTAAGGGAATTTAATCTTTGGAAGTAAAGAGACATTTTAAGACATACTAAATAAAGATGGAGAGCAGAAACCTCAGTCACACAGACTGAAAAAAAAAGGGTTTGATTAAACCGTGAAAGAAGAAAGTCCAAGGAATCACAGTCGGGATTAACAGATCT
Organism: Macrobrachium rosenbergii; assembly: GCF_040412425.1. Taxonomy (NCBI): domain Eukaryota; kingdom Metazoa; phylum Arthropoda; class Malacostraca; order Decapoda; family Palaemonidae; genus Macrobrachium; species Macrobrachium rosenbergii. The sequence continues at coordinate 11,843,766 of NC_089780.1, read as the reverse complement.
GTCGGTGGGGATTTGGGCAAAATCCTCAACGCAGGAGGCGGGGGAGGCCCCCGCGGGATTGTGGGGGCGGGGGGTGAGTTGTACTCAACGGGAATAATGCAGAAGTTTCCGTAGGATGAAATAGCATTGCGTAAAATAAATCAATGCAGAAGTTTCAGTAGGATGAAATGGTATTGTTTAAATTCAGTAGGATGGAATGTTATTGTGTGAAGTAAATCAATCAGATGTTTCAGTAGGATGAAATGGTATTGTTTAAATTCAGTAGGATGGAATGTTATTGTGTAAAGTAAATCAATCAGAAGTTTCAGTAGGATGAAATGGTATTGTTTAAATTCAGTAGGATGGAATATTATTGTGTAAAGTAACTCAATGCAGAAGCTTCAGTAGGATGAAGTAGTATTGTGTAAATTCAGTAGGATGAAATATTATCGTGTAAAGTAAATCAATGCAGAAGAAGTTTCAGTTGGATTAAATAATATTGTATAAAAAAAATCAATTACGAAATTTAATATCTGTCATGTACTCCGGAGAATTATTGATAAATGAAGTAAGTTTTGTAATTGCGCCACTCAGTTATCGACTTTCCAATAAGAGGACAGTTACGCCATCTATCCATTAAATTCTGAATTACTCTGCTCTCGAATAAATACAGAGTTCCGCAGATTAATAATCTCCAGAAAAAAGAATCCGGGGGAGATAAAAACAGTAATAATTCTATAATCTTTATGCTTCGTGTCGTTTCTGTTTGATGAATTTGATCGTGTTTCCTTATATTTATTCAATGCCTTTCAGTTAAATAATTCCATCATGATGTCTGAAAAAACTGCATTTTTTCTCGCCTTAGTTTAAAGTTTCAATACAATGAACAAACGGAGAGAGAGTAAAGTATATATATATATATATATATATATATATATATATATATATATATATATATATATATATATATATATATATATATATATATATATTATATATTTACTTTTCTTTTTGTTAGATATATATATATATATAAGGCTTTTTACTGGATGATTATGCCATCTCAATGTCTTCAACATAATGCAAAATCCAATCTATATCTTGTAATGTCTTCGATTTCTGCTCATCTGCCAAAAATTCTGTCAATCCATTAGTTCATAGGTTTGGAAGTTTAACCTAAAGGGTCGGTGCGCGCTGCATATTCCTCGAGAGAGAGAGGGAGAGAGAGAGAGAGAAGAGATTACACCAGCAAACAAAAAAGGAGAAGGCATGAAAGACCTCTGAGTGTGGAGAGGAAGATTAGAGTTCCAAATGGAAGTGGGAAGACAAGGAAAATCGACGGGAATGTTTTGAGAGAGGACGGGCAACCCTCGAGATAAGAGCGCTTGAAATATTGTCAGCAACTGATGAATGCCGGGAGCGGACGGTCTACTGCAAACGCCGAGGCGGGAATGAAAGGAGCCGGTCTGATTGAAAACGAGATCTGCAGAGGAAGGAATGAGAGGGCTGTAATGGAAGCAATATGCGGGAGGTAGGACGGACGGAAGTAACAGGAGGGATTTGTCAAAGAATTTAATGGCAGTAGCAAAAGGCTTGACGTGTTATTATGGTGGACGTGATCGCAGGCCTGATAAGAGAACGCCCCAGTTCAGTGGAGAGAGAGAGAGAGAGAGAGAGAGAGAGAGAGAGAGAGAGAGAGAGAGAGAAGGAGAAAGAATGAGAGAGAGAGAGAGAGAGAGAAGAGAAGGAGAAAGAATGAGAGAGAGAGAGAGAGAGAGAGAGAGAGAGAGAGAGAGAGAGAGCAGAAAAAGAATGAAAGAGAGAGAGAGAGAGGAGGAAAGAATGAGAGAGAGAGAGAGAGAGAGAGAGAGAGCAGGAGGAAAGAAAGAACGAACGAGAGAGAGAGAGAAGGAGGAAAGAATGAGAGAGAGAGAGAGAGAGAGAAGATTAATCCTGCTTGGTCTCCTTTGTACATGATATGATAATAATGATGGTTTAATGTTCCAAAGGACCCTTTAGAACATTTAAAGCTGGGTTCATCTTTATCTTTGAACTCTCCTTTTACAATTGTATTATTGTGGACCTAGTGATAGAGAGTTTTTCTCCCAAGATGGTTTCAATGCCTGTCTACCCCATAAAGCCTTAGTTTTTGGAACCTTCATTTGGTAAAATATAAGAAACCATTATTTTATTCTATAAGCCGTTTCCACTGACGTGGAGTGATCCATAAGATAATGTAAGACATTTATAACAGTCAAATTCTGACTAAGCCACTTTTGATGAAAACTTGAAAAACATTAGCCACCTAATGCACTCACCAAGAATGTTCATCAGTTGTTCATCAAAAAAAAAAAACCCCATACACTTCTCTATCTAATTCTGAAACTCTTTATGCAGTTCTGAACACTACACTTTACTTTTTCACTGTCGTCTCATTCAATTCTGCCTACCGTTTATCATTCACAGTCAACGATTTTTCTTAATTTTCACTCTAGTGACCCAATGCATTCACACCATACAACGTATCTCCATTTGTATCGTTTCCTCTAAGAAAACTTTGTTCATTAACCTTTCTGACTGCATATATTTCCTTCTCATTCTCGCTGAAGTTTTTGCTCACATTTACCCTTCTATTTTCTCTACTTGACTCTTTTCCTCTCTCACTTCTCGACTGTCCTATCCCTCCTGTTGCACACCTGTACAGCAGTTGTGCTTCTGTAATCTCTTTTCCCTTAATTCAGCTGTCTTTTTCCTCTTGCTATCACCTGCTGTTCATAATTCCTCCCCTTACCTTTCTATACCCAAAAATGCACCTTGCTGTCTGTATAAACCAAGCTCTGGTTTTACATACCCATCATGCACTACTTCCATTTCAGGGTATTTAACCCCAACACATTTTACATCAGTTTTTTCACTTCCTTCCTATCAAACTCTATCATCTTAATTACAAGAAAACATTAATATCTTCCCTAACTGGAATGAAATATTGAAGCATCTTACTAATCTCACGACATCCATTGCAATTTTTGAGTCTTACCTTACACAACCGGGTTGCTTAAAGGATGAACGTGCCTCAAACGTAGCCTGAATATTCCGTACTCACCGTTCAGTAGAGCTGTCAGATTTAATTTGAAAATGTATTAAGGTGGAGATCGCGTACACTGAAAAACTTCAGACGCCAAGAACTCCTCATTACCCCGCGAGAAAATAAAAAAATACTTGAATTACACGGCGAGAAAATCTACGAGTCCTAAACATGGAAGGTGATAGGTTATGAGGACCCTGGGAAATAGAAACAAGGAAAGGATGTAGCGTCTCGAGTTTTCCGGCAGCAGCAGTAAGAAAGACGGGGAAGCTTTCCATTTGGAACCAAATGGCTGGTTTACCCTTTCCGGGTTTGTCCTCTTTCGGTACGGAAAGTTTTTAGTTTTCCAGGTTTATTGTGTTCACGTGTGAGACGTATTTTAACTGTGAACTCGAGGATAGTCCTTTTTATATTTGCCTTGTAGCAAGATAAATCGAGTGTACAAATCTGTTAAACCCCTTCAGATTGTTTGAAGTTTTACATTGGAGTTTTTAAATACTCAATGATGAAGATGTTACCTGAAATTGAATTTTTTAA
>NC_089780.1:11822665-11835165 GCF_040412425.1 Macrobrachium rosenbergii | reverse complement strand
CTTATGAAAAGGGAGCCATAACTACTTTCATGTTCAAGTTGCACAGTCAAGAGCTGAAAGTCTTTTAACACGAAATCCTGTTGGTTAACTCCTTCGACTGCCTTAGTGGTGGAGGTAGCTGCGAAAGAGCTAGTGGCTACCTTTTGGCTTTAGGTTTACATGCTATTTCAGAAGTCTAGTGACAAATTAGTGTGAGTGAATGACTAAAAACCCGTACTATTAAAACGTGTATTTTGAAGCAGTTCTCAGTCCTCAACAAAATAATGTTATGTTTTTTTTTTTTTATTTATTGTGCCGTACTTTTTAATTTATCGTGGCGTCTAAAAGGCAATCAACATCGACCCGAACAATGACAGCCGGATTCTGCAAGGAGGCTGAAAATTTCATGATTTGTTTTTCTGCTTTTGTGGCAGTAAAACGAGATTAAAATTATGAAAAAACTCAGGATTTTTTTTTCTGCATTTGTGGCAGTAAAACGAGATTAAAATTATGAAAAAAACTCAGGATTTTTTTTCTGCATTTGTGGCAGTAAAACGAGATTAGAATTATGAAATAAACTCAGGATTTGTTTTTCTGCTTTTGTGGCAGTAAAACGAGATTAGAATTATGAAATAAACTCAGGATTTGTTTTTCTGCTTTTGTGGCAGTAAAACGAGATTAGAATTATGAAAAAAACTCAGGATTTGTTTTTCTGCTTTTGTGGCAGTAAAACGAGATTAGAATTATGAAAAAAACTCAGGATTTGTTTTTCTGCTTTTGTGGCAATAAAACGAGATTAGAATTATGAAAAAACTCAGGATTTGTTTCACACTGATGATACATCCGTATACAGTTATGAGAACATACATGAACTAGCAGTAAACTCTAGTAGTTCGTGTCCATTCAAATATAAATATAAATTAGATCCGTAGAAGAAAGAGAGAGAGAGAGAGAGAGAGAGAGAGAGAGAGAGAGAGAGAGAGAGAGAGAGAGAGATAGATATAAAACTCAAGCCTTTAATTATGTGAACACGCATGAGCTGTCATTCACTTCTAGTTGCTCATACTCATACAGAAATGCATAAGAAGAAGATGAGTAGAAGATAAATTAGTCACCCACGAGAGAGAGAGAGAGAGAGAGAGAGAGAGAGAGAGAGAGAGAGAGAGAGAGAGTGATAATTAGCACTCATGTGGTAAAAGGGCTCGAGATGAAGAATGGAGCTGATGTATGACGTAGAAGCCAGGCGTTATTAATTATTAGGATGAAAGTCGAGACCGCAGACTTTTGAAGAGGCAGTGGGCAAGACGCTACTAGTAGTAGTAGTAGCCCCAAAGTAGCAGCAATTTCTGCCTCGAAAAGCAGTCAGCAGCACAAGCAGCAGCTGCCTTGCCTGGCCAGAATATATGATAATGTGTGTAAGTCATTACCTCATATTTATCCAGGACGCATAAGATTTTCTCTGAATGTATTTCCCCCCTTACTCTACGTACATACATTAAATGGGGGAGATGTATTGGACGATGGAGAATATATTATTGCTTTGTTCATTTGCATACGTGTAATGATGTCTGAATGTATTTGATCTTTTGAATGGATTTAATGAGGTATAGTGGCCCAGTCCATTTATAATACTACAAGTTAGTTTTCTCTGTTACATTTAAGATAAGTCGAAAATACTATGTTATATCCTATTGCAGAAACATACATACTGTATATATTTATATATATACATTTATATGTTGTATATGTATACATATTTACATATGTATGTAATATATATATATATATATATATATATATATATATATATATATATATATATATATATATATATATATATATGTTATATCATACATATTAATCCACAAATATCGTCTAATAACCGATTCACTATGCTCTGGAATAACTTACACTGAAGAGGAATTAGGGCTGACAAGTGCTTCGTCGCCAGTGGGGTTCGAACCCCTGCCTGGTTGAGAAACAGCGATGCTAACGTTGCCACTTGACCACGAAGAAGTTTATAAGCCTATTCCTGGTCATATGTACACACGTATCTGTCGAATTTAGACAGACCCACCCCAATCATCCTTAGCAGTATATATGTGTATATATATATATATATATATATATATATATATATATATATATATATATATATATATATGTGTGTGTGTGTGGGTATGTTTATGTTGACATATATATGTATGCTTGTATTATTTGCAAGGTGTGCATACATTTGCCTTGCAAAGATTAGAATACTTAGAGAGAGAGAGAGAGAGAGAGAGAGAGAGAGAGAGAGAGAGAGAGAGAGAGAGAGAGAGAGAGAGCGTGCACATAATTATTCCTTTGCTTGGAGAAGGAGGGAAGGAAATACTGACCTACTTCCTAAACAAATATGGTCCAAGAATGTGGGTACACTGAAGTAATGAACCCAAGAGATTTTATGGCAAGGGATAGCAGCTCTCATGTCCGATCTTACAGTGAGAAATTAACGACCTGAGATGTTTCTTCTTCTGCTGTGTGTGTAAAGAGATGGTGAGAGAAAAACCATTCGGTTTCTGGGAAAGTGAAATCCAGGGGAAAGGTTGAAAGAAAAGTAAAAAAAAAAAATGTGGTCTGTTTTCCAGTAGATAAATGGCAAAGATAACATTGGTAATAGTTCCTGTGTAACCTTTTCTGTCCAGAATATGCAAGATCTGAAACTTTCAGCTAAAGATGGATGTCATATGACGACGTCTCCTAATTATCCTGAGGCATACTTAACCATTCTTGAGGAACCATTCTTGAGGAACCATTCTTGAGGAACCATTTTTGAGGAACCATTCTTGAGGACTGGTATTTCCGGGATATTCGGTATTTGCACACAACGTTTAATGGTAAATTTGGGAAAGTGTACATTAATGGGTTCTTCTGCCAAGAGAGTACATTTCTTAATCGCTATACAGTTTTTTTTTTTTATCCTAGGTCAAAGATGCTGTTCACATCTGCAATATTTGATTTGATTACCAGTGGACGAAGCATGAGCCGACAGCTTCATACGATTTTGTTTATACGCAATGAGGATGGAAAAATGTTAGCTCATGAATGATTCAAAACAGAAATAAAATAATCATGCACATCTCAGGTTTGGTCGCGATCTACTTGTTACCCACTACCTAATTGTCTGGATATGTGAACAGAAGCAACAGTGAGTTTCACCTCAATTTCTCACTTGATAAGCAAGTCTAGGTTCTCTCGCATGCAAGTAGGTTATCTTGAGGTTTAGTGCCACAATGTATTCAGAGGGACAACTCTTATGTCTGAAGAAGTTGAAGAATGAATATTATATCAGTGTAGTTAAGGAAACTAGGTCTAATAAACGTTGGTGCATGCAAAAATGCAACTTTTCCTAAAACTATATTTAACACATCCCAAGGCCCTCTCCACTGTAGTTATAAGACAGGTATGACGTGCTTGTTTCCACATATTCTAAAGTATATAGAAAAATATTGAAACTTGTGATAGCCCATTGAGAGATTCGTCAAATTTCGTTAATGGATTTCAACATGTAACTTAGTGTTTCTCATGTTTTACAGTTTCCTAAGACATACAAATAATAAATTTGAATAGGTCTTTAACTAACTGTTCCCAACTCTTAGATTGAAAAAAAAAAAATATGGGTTCTAAAGCGTTTGATATCCCTCAGTGGGAAACACTCAGCGGTTAATACTCTTAATTATAGGTTGAAAATGTGCTACATATTTATTCCAACGAAATATTTGTTTGCCTTTCGCGGACATACCATCAATTCCCTCCTTTTTCTTGAAAAATCATTTGTCAGAATTCATGTGTTAACCGACTAGCATATACATACCATTGCAAGCAATATATGATGGCTGTTGAAATGCTCTGAACACGGTTAGGCTATATCTATAGTTTAACCAGACCGTAAATGTCCGGTGTGCATAGTAGTTTTGGCACTCAACCACAAATTAAAGCATGTCTAAACTCAAATCCTACTCACTTAACTAAAATGTAAGCTCTAATCGGAATACGTTTGCAAACATTCAAGTTGTGAGTTAGCTGTCTACTATATCAATGCGAAAGAGTTGCCATTTGCCATTTGACTGACTAATTTTGCCCTCTATATTCTGTCAAAACTTGAACAAACACCGCTGTTGTTTATTGTTAAATAATACAATATAAATATATTGTCATTCATCATTTATGAAGTACTTTAACTTGTTGAAAATGTTAATAACGTGCTTAAAAAACTCAACGTAACATGAAAACAGTGGGGATTCTCGGGGCATACATCTTTCGAAAGTAAAATTTAGGCTGATGAAAATAAACCAGATTAAGAAGTACTTTTATTAATAATATGTTAAAGGTATCGTATTTATTAACATCCTGATGCTAAAAGTTTCTTTTTCGACTCGTATAAAATAAAATGTACCAAATATAGTGAAAAACTTTCGCGTATTTGCGAGTTCACACACGTACTTTCATAAGATGTACCGCCATGGCTTGTGCAATAACACGGTGACCCCTATGGCGACTTTATCTGATATGTAGTTTCTTAACGGCTGTGATTATATTATGGCAGTAATTTCATCGCAACTGCTATAATTTAGTGGAATACATAGATTCGGTAAGTGCATACAACTATATGGGCCGCATAACCAATGTATGATGGAGTGACACATCGGCGATCAGACGATATTCCGCCATTGTTAGCATTTCCACGTATATTTTATGTAAATTGCAAGGCGTTTATGCATACACGTTCAACTCCTGTCATCGTATGATATAGAGGAGTTCCTGCGTCGAGTTATATCATCGAAAAGGACGGTTTTAAAGTCAAAACCTAGGAACCACGAACGAAAACGTAGGCTAAAATTTTGAACTCGACCGGACGGAAAAAACGAGTTATTTTCAGCGTACTTGTTAATAATTATGATGGAATTGCATTAGTATAATATAATTTTTTATCGATATCACTGTACAGAACGACGGTTTAACGGTAAACGTATAAAAAAATGACAAGCAGGATTTAAAGTGCGTGCGTTACGGTGTAGCGGACTTTGCCTAACCTAGGTCCATCGATACTTGTGTCCGGGAAACGCATCTATTCCTAGATAAGGTTTATAGCTATACTGTCTGTATTTATTTCTAGAATGTTTATAGATCAAAGGTTAGCAGACCTTTGATAATGCAGGTTTCAGTGCATGGCTAGCCTAAGCTCAGGTTAAGCTTCTATCTATTGCCTTATAGACTGTAGAGATTCTAATGTCTTCAGAAGTCATGAAATATGTATCCTCATGGTAATTCATATTTACTTTGTTCTGTCAGTACACAAGACAAAATTGCAGATTTGTATCTCATTTTCCCTGTCAGAAAGCCTAGGTCACTTTGTAATTGAAAGTAGTTAAGTGCTTGGGAAATAATTTCTGTTAGTAGACCTTAAGCCCTGGGCATTCTGTGTGAGATTAAGGGGATAAATCACTTATAAAGTAAATGAACAATTAAATATAATATGGATATAGGTGTATGTAATGTACTTATATATATGTACACATATATATATATATATATATATATATATATATATATATATATATATATATATATATATATATATATATACATATATATATATATATATATATATATATATATATATATATATATATATATAATTTGAAAGTAGTTAAGTGCTTGGGAAACAATTTCTGTTAGCAGACCTTAAGCCCTTGACATTCTCTATGAGATTAAGGCAGATAACTCACTTATAAAGTAAATGCACACTTAAATATAATACAGATATATGTGTATTTATGTGTGTATATATATACATATGTATGTTTGTATATATATATATATATATATATATATATATATATATATATATATATAAAAAATGTTACCGTACACCATCTTTTTTTCTCTTTTAGAGGAGTTGGCGCCAGACGGGAAGATCGTTCCGGTAACTAGTAAATCTGTAGGGAAGAAGTTATTGGTCTCATGATTCTTTCTTGACCTTAGCTGACGATGGTATCCATTCCCAACTCCGATACAGCACCCTCAAAAGTCCCAACACACGTACACGTTTACACACACATATTTACATGCATAGGTACATTCGGAAGATATATATATATATATATATATATATATATATATATATATATATATATATATATATATATATATATATATATATATATATACACACATACAGTATAGGTTTGTGTATGTGAGTTCTTTTATATATATATATATATATGTATAACATTAAAATATATTATATATATATGTATATAAATATGTAACATATAATTATATATAGCCTATGTGATATATTTTATATTTTTATATATATTAAAATATATTATATATATATATATATATATATATATATATATATATATATATATATATATATATATATATATATATATATATATATATATATATATATATATATATATATATATATATATATATATATATATATATATATATATATATATATAGCCTATATACACACAAACAGTATAGATGTGTGTGTGAGTGCTTTTATATACTATATATATATATATATATATATATATATATATATATATATAATGTTAAATATAAATATTATATATAATGTTATATAAATATTATATATATATATATAATTATATGTAACCTATGTATATATATTATATATATATATATATATATATATATATATATATATATATATATATATATATATATATATATATATATATATATATATATATATATATATATATATTTTTACATGCATATAAGCCTGTATGTATATACAAGTCAGCGAATCCATTGCCCACATTGTCGTTAATTACGAAAGAATTAATCATCATGTTTTTTGCTGTCCACACGAAACGTTCCATTTGATTAATGAAACCAATATTTTATAAAATACATAAATGGATTAGTATGGTCTAACCGCAGAAAATTTTCAGCTAATCCACGCACCATGAACCTGATTTTATGTGCAAATACATCAGCATATACATTAACGTAATTACGCTGTGATGGCCGATGTATACATTCCAATTAGTATTAATTGCTTTTCCTTGATATATAAATGATTTGTGCTTATTTTTTTAGGTTTTGAAAAAAAAAAAAAAGGTGAAATGACGGAACTCGCTTGTTAACATTGCTGTATATGTATGTGATTTCGTAATATATATCCCTTTAGGATTTCAGAGTTTCTTTTAAACATGATCTTAATACTTAGTGGGTCTCCTTCCCTGCCTTATACAATTACCCCATTGTTCTCCATTCTCTCCACATGATAGACCATCATTCCTTTTACTGTACCTCCGTTCATATTCTCTTTCTTCCAGCTTACTATCCACCCTCTTCCTAACAATGGATTCATAGTGCAATTGCGAGGTTTTCCTACCGTTACTCCTTTCAAACTTTACTGCCAATTTCCTTTTCAGCACTGAATGGCCTAGTTGCCCCAGTGTTTGGCATGTATGCCTAAAATCTATAAGTTAGTCAGTAAACAAAGTGATCCATTTCTTTCCCATGGTAATATTTTTATTCTTCCCAACCTTTTTTATGCAATGTGAACTAAGTAAACAGTTCATTCAACAGTTGCGGATTTTTTGTTTTTCCAATTGAAAATCTTCCATTCTGAATGAGATTTAGTTCAGTAACCTTCTCTTACATTTTCATCTTGGATTCCAGTGACACTTCAATATTCTTCTAAATGTAGTTTGTACCTTTCTTGTCTTTCTTATTTTGGGGTACATTATCTCATCCTACGATCATCCATATCATCTGCCCCGTCTTCTTTGAATTGTTGTAAATGTTGACGAACTAGTGTAAAAAAAGGTGTAAAAGTGTGAACAAGTTATCTCTTACAAAAGTTTAACTGAAGTGACAAGTAAAAATAAGGAATTGTCGAAAGATGGCTAGGCTACGTAAAAGTATTGGAATACAGGGTCATATAATAAATGAATGCCTGCTGTATGGTACAGATAGTTTACAGTTAACTGCTGCCAGTGAATAGTGAAACTCTCTTCGACTAAATATCTTCTTCTTGTTATGGGTTTTGTTTTCATATGATCTTACCCTGTCTGATCGATCTTCTTCTTCTTATTGTAACTTGATACTGTCACTGATTACCAGACATTTTACACAGCAGAAGTACAATAGGATCCAAGGAAAAACGCGCTTATATCTTTGTCATATATATATATATATATATATATATATATATATATATATATATATATATATATATATATATATATATATATATATATATATATATATATATATATATACACATTTATTTATTTATTTATTTATTATATGCGCGTACGAGTGTCTTCTTCCCATTACATTATACTTGTGCAAATGGTTGGCAATAACCCTTCTGTAACGTCTTCGAACTAATGCCAAAACTTTGCTCGTATTTTCGCGTACGGTATTTTACGATTAAATTGTCGCCGCAGTGAACGTCGTAATTAGGCAAAACACGACAGTAATTCATGCCGAAGGCGAAATATGAATGGCATTACGCCGTAATTATCATTTTCTTCGTTGTCTGAAGTCCCAGGATTATTTCTTTGAAGTTCGTGTTCCGTAGTCAGTTATGGTCATTTTCTTTTCCAAAGTGTGAGATAATACGTCATGAATAATGAAGCTTTGTAGGGAATATTAGGTGAGGGAAATTATGGTGTAAATTTTAGGTGTGGGAAACGTCTGTTTGTCAGGGATCGGTCAAGGGGACCAGTGTCCTTGTTTGACCCCGAGTAAATGAACAATGGCAATACCGTATCATAAATGTTTTATATATAACTTGCAGTTGTGTGGCATTTTGACCGTATGATACCTGTATGACATGATTTCTCGAATTTGTGGGCGTAGGTAATAATTGATTTTTAAGGGAGTTGTAGCGCATGAACCGAATTCATGTTTTTTTTTCCTTGTGTTAAAAATTTTTTTATTGATAATTAGATTGATTGATTTGTTACTAAAATTGGCGTGACAGCATCAAATCGACATCTTATTGGTAGACAACGTTGCCTAGTATGTTTTACCATGTATAATTTTTACGTTTGAATTAAATTTAATTCAATTTAATTCCCCCCCTTGATAATTAGATTGATTGATTTGTTACTAAAATTGGCATGGCGACATCATATTGACGCCTTACTGGTAGATAACGTTGCCTAGTGTGTTTTACCGTGTATAATTCTTATGTTTGAATTAAATTTAATTCAATTTAATTCCCCTGATAATTAGATTGATTTGTTACTAAAATTGGCATGGCGACATCATATTGACGCCTTATTGGTAGACAACGTTGCCTAGTATGTTTTACCGTGTATAATTCTTATGTTTGAATTAAATTTAATTCAATTTAATTCCCCCCCCTGATAATTAGATTGATTTGTTACTATAATTGGCATGGCGACATCATATTGACGCCTTATTGGTAGATAACGTTGCCTAGTATGTTTTACCGTGTATAATTCTTATGTTTGAAATAAATTGAATTCAATATAATTAAATTTAATTCCCCCTTTTTTCATCACATGCAAATACACAAGGTAAATTGTCTGTATTCACATGCCAAGCCTTCCGCGAAAGATGGCTTCTGCGCCCCTCTTGCATAATCTATAAACTCTGAAGAAAATGTAATTTCCTCAACATGCCTACATCTCGGCCGCCTCCTCTTTATCTCTCTCCTTCGCGAGACTTACTCGTCTTTCAAATTGTCAAAACTTTCCTCACGCATTAGACATTCTTCCAGAGTTGGGTCATAAAACGTGACTTCGTTGTTAACAGCCAACTTGACGAATTTTGACGTACGTGTACATGTACCGTACGCGGGCAGAAGAACCAATGTCCAGGCTATTCTCGGGCCGTTCTTTCTGGGATGTGGTCGATGTAATTGATGGCATCTTTTGAGGAATTCGTATGATTATTAGGGAAGGCCGTTCATTCGTTTTTGCTGCCGTGCAAATAGTTTTGGACGGTGGGTATGTTGCCCCGTACCCTCCATTAGTGTAAAAACCGAGGAACAACTAAATTTCTAAGCGTTAAAGGGTTGATGTAGTGCGGAGGAGAAAATAAATCTTATATTTGATTTGTATTTAGTCAAAATATCCACATGTACGAATAAAATTGATGTAGGGAACGTTCGTATTTTTGTGGCAAAAACTGATTTGTCTCTTTAGGAAAGATGAATTATCTCAGACCTCGACAGAATGTGAAGTTCACGTTGCTTGCTTAGGAAGCTCATTTGTCACAGAATTTTCTCCTGTTCATATTCCCCGTAGAAGGGGGGGGAGGGTAGTGCTGTCAGTGCGCCCCATGCTGTGCACTGTAGACAGTACTCAAGGTTCTTTGCAGCGTCCCTTTGGCCCCTAACTGCAGCCCCTTTCATTCCTTTTACTGCACCTCCGTTCATATTCTGCTGCGTCTTCCTTTCTACTCTATCCTAACAGTTGATTCATAGCGCAACTTCGAGGTTTCCTCCTGTTAGACCTTTCAGTCCTTTTTACTGACAATTTCCGTTTCAGCGCTGAATGACCTCATAGGTCCCAGAGCTTGGCCTTTGGCCTAAATTGTATATTCTTTTCCATTCCTGCCTGTACTGAATAGATAGATAGATAGATAGATAGAGAGAGGTGAGCAAGTACTGGAAGTTCTAGAAGTTCTAAGGACTCTCTCCTTTGTAGTGAATCAACATACATTCAAGAGTTTTCCATTTAACCATCGATTCGTTTACTTACTTGGTGAGGCTTAAACCAAACCTTGCTGTTGAAGCCCAAGGCTTTGCCGTGAGGGCCTTACTCTTGACCTCATTTAAGGAAGAGTAAGGTAGATCGATTGATTGGCTCAGAGAGTAACCTTGTGATACAGAGTCAGTGATTGGTGGGAGTTTTTACAGTGTAACATCGCTCGTTTTGTTTCTGGATTTTTTCTTTCCCAAGAAACAAATAATAATAAATGTCTTAATACCAACATTTCTCATTGTATTTGGGTAGGTTTTTATGAAGCACGTGTCTTTCTGCTTATAGTCGTTATCTTTTGTTTTCATATAATTTCGTTACCTGTCTTTGCCTATTTTGGATTTAGTTTATCGAGGTCATTTCATATTTTCAAGAAATTTCCCTGGGTTTGATTAACTTATTTAATTTTTATGATTACATTGGTTTTCAGGATGCGATTACCTTATTTAATTTTTGTGATTGCATTGGTTTCCTGGAGTTGATTACCTTATTTAATTTTATGATTACATTGGTTTCCTGGATTTGATTACCTTATTTAATTTTTATGATTACTTTGATTTCATTTGTTTTTATTTAATTTTTAATTACATTGGTTTGATTTTTTGATGATTACATTGGTTTTGCAGTGGTTTCTGGATTTGATTACTTTATTTAATTGTTATGATTGCATTGGTTTCCTGGATTTGATCACCTTAGTTTTTATGATTACATTGATGATTTTGTTTCTTTTTATGATTACATTGAAGATGATCTTCACTATTTCTCTTCACTATTTCTCGGAAATTCCCGTTAGATAATTTTCCAGGGCTGATGAGAAGAAAATTGCCGAGATCTTGATTCTGGACCTTCAGGCTTGACTCTGAACCTTCAGACTTGACTCTGAACCTTCAGGCTTGACTCTGAACCTTCAGACTTGACTTGACTCTGAACCTTCAGGCTAGACTCTGAACCTTCAGGCTTGACTCTGAACCTTCATGCTTGACTCTGAACCTTCAGACTTGACTATGGACCTTCAGAATTCTCTCTCGACGTTTTCAGAAACGTAATTTGCCCGGCCCTTAGGTCGCGGGAGTCTTGTACATGAAAGCAATTAATACAAGATTAGGTCACTCATTTTTTTTGCTCGCTCGTGGTGGGCAATGTAGCTTTCACGTAACCCTCGCTTGTACGACATTCATTCCTTTTGGCGAAAGTAAATTTAATGTGTGCTACTGGGCGTGGGCGTTAATGTTATTCGAAAAGATAAGTACTTTTTTAGGCTCTTGCGCGCTGGGCATGTTTTTCAAATGTTCACTCATGTTTTCATATATTTTTTAAAGTTCTTCACGTTTGTGTAATTTTCGTGCAAACTTGAATGGTATTTTTTCATGTGCGTGTTTCTGTGTATAAAACGAAGGAGAATAATTAAGGCTATGCAGAGAGATGATTGATGGTTTTCATTATGAACTTATGTAACACTTAAACAATGTTTAATCTAGAGTCCGGTAACGATAGATCCTTTCCAAATCTGAACCTTATGGAATTTTAGTCTTGATGAAATAGTGTTTGAATGTCAAAGAAGCTTTTGGGTTACGTTTCAGTATTTCTCAAGAGTGAGTATAATATATGTAATAATAGGAACACTAGGCACGATCCCAAGATCCTGAAAAAGGAATCTGGAAAAACTAGATGCCGAAGTAGCCCCAGGACTGATGCAGAAGAGTGTGCTACTAGAAACAGCGCACATAGTGAGAAAAGTGATGGACT
>NC_089780.1:11765165-11817665 GCF_040412425.1 Macrobrachium rosenbergii | reverse complement strand
TCTCTTGTACAACTGCCAAAGTGTGTACGGAATGGAAAAATCAGTTTGTTGTACAATATCATTATGTTTGTTGCAGTTCGAAAGACAAAATAAACATGATTTAAATGTAAAGTTGCAGTTTTGTTTCTAATTCGCTCACGAATTTTTATAGGCTCAAATATCAAGCCGCATATACCGTTTAATACCGAAGATACTTGATCTTGGGACTAACTTATTCCCGAAAGCAGATACACGCATGCATAATTTCCTGTGGGTAGAAACTATTTTCAAAGTAAAAATGAATCGATTTGATAAAGTATTTTTGGTTTGATATTTGAGAGAGAGAGAGAGAGAGAGAGAGAGAGAGAGAGAGAGAGAGAGAGAGAGAGAGAGAGAGAGAGAGAGAGAGAGAGATTAATTACACTTACACTACAAATCTTAAATCTAGATGAGAAATAAATCAAGAGGCCAATTTTTCTACGTTGGGATTCGAAACTAATTGTGCTAGAAAAAACTGCGGCTACAACTTTGCCATGTCACCAAGAAAGTCACTAGTAGATTCATATATATATATATATATATATATATATATATATATATATATATATATATATATATATATATATATATATATATATATATAGATAGATATAAAGATATATAAATAGATAAATAGGTAGATAGATATATAGATCAATAAAATGTGCGTGCACCAGTATGTGAAATTATTCAGTCATGGAAAATTTGACCAGGAAATCATTTCATTCAGTGTTTGTGTGTTGATGGAATAACAAAGAGGTACATTTAAAAATATTCTCCTATTGTAGTGTTCCTGCGTTTGATTACAATTTTATTATCCAGTTTGTTTCATTTTGTTTATTTATTTCTCTTCCAGATCTACAGCCGCTGGTTGGTGAGTACCCAAAATGTACCATTCTCAGAGGACCAAGGCATCGCATTTATTTATTTAGCCAACCCCTAGGACACCCCACCCGCCCTGGGTGATGGCTGCATTGGCGTTTATTAGACGATTGTTATTAAAGCCCTGCTGTTTCGTTCCCTGTATCCGGGCTACTGTTTTTTTTTTTTTGTCATTTAATTCGTTTTATCATTTCCCTTTTTTTTCACGCTGCTTTTTGCGTCATTTCGTTTTGTGTTTTTAATATTTTTTGTCATTCAATTCGTTTTATCATTTCCCTTTTTTTTCAAGCTGCGTTTTGCGTCATTTCCTTTTGTGTTTTTAATATTTTTTGTCATTCAATTCGTTTTATCATTTCCCTTCTTTTTCACGCTGATCTTTTGCGTCATTTCCTTTTGTTTTTAATAGTAATTTTCTTTTAAAACCTATCAAAGAATAGTCTTTTTGTTGTGGCTTGAATAACTTTTTTTTTTTTTTTTTTTTGCTTCCAGTAATGGGAATTCATTCTCTTGAGTCAGATGTTTTGAAGGTTGTGTCAAGGGAGTCAGATTGTAATTCGTAAATAATTATTCGTAAGAAGATAATTTATTAGCTTCTGTAGCACCTTGGCTCTTTAAACCACACTGGCTCTTTAAAATTGCCTTGTGTCTAAAAACGTGTTCATTTACTTGAGATTCCGTCGGGGGTTGGGAATACAACCCCCTTTACCAAAGATGTACAGAGACAGGTTTAAAGGGGTTTTCACAGCTATGTTTCAAGATATTATCTGAGGACCGTTCTTGTATTTTTGATATTATTGAATTCTATAGTTGCTTTTAAATTGTTCCAAATATTTTTGTATTATTTTTTGTTGTTGCTTATTCTGGTTTTATATTGTTACATGTGTTTGTGATGTGTATGATTTTTGATGTTACGTTTTGCTGTCTTAATACGAAACGTTAGCGATTAACGTTTAGGTAGGGGAATTTTTCATTAGTGATTTAATGTTGCATGTATTTTTACATATGTTTGTATTTATTGTTATGTCTTTTTTTGCATGCGTTGTATGATTTCCATTTTTACTGTTATCATTGGTATATCTTGATACAATTTATACATGTCTTTGTATGATAGTTATTTTATATGTGCATTTACTATTTCCTATTAGCATGTTTGCATGCCTTATTTATTTCATTGTATTTCTGCGTCCTTATATTGTCAGTTGTCGGTGATTTGTTATATTCCTATCCTGAGAATAATATCTTGAAGTTCTTGGTCCTTTGTAGAATGGTATGGTGGCAAATCCAGATTCTTTGGTGGTTTAATTATTTAAATAGAATTCAAATTGGAATTCGAGCGACTTCGCTTCCCCTCAGTAATTAATAATTGTCTGGATTTGTCACAAAATAAACATCGCTAAGGATTCGCCAAAGGTATGTTTTTTTTGTGTTATATAATGATATATAATTTATTTCCAAGGAAATCCGTGTCGTTCTCTGTTTGTGGAGAACAGTATCATTCTCATGTGCGCTTGCAAGCACCGGCAAGCAGCCAAAGATATGTATTGACTACTCCTGAACTCCAACTCCTGTCATTGGAGTAATTGTGGAGTTTTCAGAAATGTCAACCGCGATGTTTCTTTGAAGTTGTTCTGCCATCTCTCCAATCCAGGTAATTTCATTGGTAGTGCAAATAACGTAATTTCATTGATTGTGCAAATAACGTAATGTTAAATGAATTCATTTTGCTCTAGTACTTAATGATTTATCAATAATTAGTAAAAGTCACTTTGATATTTTAAACGTTATATTGTCTCAATATTCTACTTAGATTTCTTGTTATAATTAGATTTGAAATTTTCCCTTGGAATGTTTTGCTTTATATTCGAGGCATTTAATCATATGATATCCAAAACTAATATAATTATCCTTTTTTCCCCTTCTCGTAACCAAGGTACTCAGCAGATAGAGATAACTCTAATTTTGATCTTCAAGCAACTTTCCACCCGAGTGGCTTCCATTTGATCTTCAATTATACCTGAGTTCTGCTGGCTTTAGCACATAAACCGGTGAGTGTAATGCCACTTAGGTGGGTTAAGTGGAAAAGTTGCCACTTCGTGAATTAAGGCTGAAACTTTCAGCAGCTAGGTCAGATTGTGTGTGTGTCTCTCTCATATTTATAATATATATATAATGTATTGTGTGTGTACATATATATATAGTGAATATGCAAGGTAAGATGTTAGCTCTTTTACCTAAAAGAGCATGATTCCATAATCATTCTTTAACAGCTGAAGTTAAACTGCTAAGGCTGAACAACCCCCCTTGCGGAAATCTCCATAGCATTAGCCATTTCCTATATCAGCAAAACAGAAAGCTGCTAAAATATCCATTGCGGTCTGCTTAATCTTGAAACCACCCGCTCCTTGAAATATAGAGGGTCGTTTTATTCTCTAGCACTTCTTCCACCTTCTGACCATCATATTGAAGGTTTTACTCTCGTGCTTACTCTCAGTACTCAAAATTATACATTTTTTCAACTTGTCTTCACATAGTTTCTCCACATGGCCGCACATTCTCCAAACCTCGTGACTCCAGTGTTCAGCCTTTTAACGCAGCTTAGTCCACCAAACTGTGCAAACTATTACTCTCAGTCTCTTCAACCATTTTGCCTTCGTTGTCGTTTAACATCCGCACTTCATTTCCATAAAGGAGCTTTAGCCAAACACTCCGTTTTGTTTTAAAGAACCCATGTGGAAATGGCTGCCCAAGATCTGAGCCATGCAGTTAAGAGGTTGAAAAAAGTAAAGACTGTAGGATTTGATGGAATTATAGGGGAGATGCTCAGATAAACTGACTAGTGCGTGATGAAGTGGCTGACCAGTGTGTGTAATGTATGTCTGGATGAGGGATAGGTGACATAGCGATAAGAGAGAAGAATAATGGTTTCTTGGTTAAAGGCTAAAATGGTAAACTACACAGTTAGGCTATACTTCGTATACCAGGAAAGTCGAACAGTAGGGTTTTAATGGAGTTTGTGAAACAGATTACACAAAGTTTAATCGAGAAGACCAACACAAAGATTAATCAAGAAGACCAATTATATTGTTCAGATGAGCAAGTGGGTGTAGGGATCAGTATTCATATGTGTCTGCACACAGTTACTGCTATTTCGAGACACGTGTGAGAAGTTTAATCAGTGTCCTAAGGCAGAGTAAATATGAAACAAGGTTTGAAAGGATGAGAAATGACGAGATAAGCGTATACTGTTGACGAAGAGTGTATTTCAGAAATTACTTGTGTGTAGGTGAAAGAAAGATTATGCAAGACACTGATGATAAGGTTTCTGTACTATCCAGCGAAGCTATTCATATTGTGAATATTTTTTTCTTCTGTACACTGATTCGTCCTTGAATCAGCACTTAAATGATTCATATGGCTGTAAATATTGTTTTGTATCTTTGGAGCCAGACTTTTTTGAGGAAACGGTTTACTGTTCATATGAATTTTGGGGGTGGGGGTCAATTAGGAGCCACTTGGCCTTTCATTTGGGAGCTCTGGGTTCGATCTCTGTGAGATAAATTATTATATATATATATATATATATATATATATATATATATATATATATATATATATATATATATATAATATTTATTCATTTGTATGTGTATATCTTTTATGTATGTATGCATGCATGTATATATATGTATAAATTTATAGTGTCTGTTTATGTATATATTATGCATACATTGCATGAACAAGCAAAGGCTATATGAATAAATGCACACACACACAGCACGTTACGATTCAAAGATGCGTATACGACTGCATTGCGCAATGACACACATTCCTTACATTCTTCAATTCTCCTCTGAATGCATACATTCTGACTCATGAACTGAATGCCCCCACATTGTGCAACCGGCATTCAGCGAAATCTCAGCCTTTGTTGAAAAAGCCTTGCTAATTTTAGCTAACCTTCCCATTTAACCTTTTTCCTGAACGAGCTTAATCACATTTTCCAGAGCCCCTGCCCTGAATGGTACGAAAATTGGGAGGAGGAAGCACTCTTTCGGCCAGAGAGACGGAGTAGGAAAAGGATCCTCCCTCCCTTCTCCGACTACTCCTCAGTCCTCAAGGAACTTTCATCCACGCACTTGAGGTTTGTAATTGGCTGGATTTGTTTAACTTCTCGGTGTGTCTTTTGAGCGAGTTTCCTGGAATGTGGTGAATGAGTCGCCAAAACGTCTCACTTCTTCCCGTCTCTTGTAGCGCTTCTTACTTTCTGGGATGAGGGCGTGTTTATTTTTAAGTGCAGTGAGTATTCGTTTATATATATATATATGTTATATAAGTATATACATATATACATAAACACACACACATTTTATATATATAATATTTTTTAATTTGTGTGCGAGTGACACCATTAACCTGAAAAATCTGTTTAATACAGAGCAACATTTGAATAATGCTCATGGAATTTTACCGGCACGTATTTAGCTTAGAAGGTATTTCTGTTTGTGCGTGTATTATATATATATATATATATATATATATATATATATATACATATATATATATATATATATATATATATAATTATAAAACGTCATAAACTCTACAGACCTGGGATATGCAAATGACGGTGATATTTAATCCGCGAAACGGAATGCGTCATATATCGAGGAAGATGGCACACAAAACAAATAGGAGAAAAACAGAAGTAATGAGGACAGGGTATGCAAAGCGAGGTGAAATGCATTAATTAAGATGGAGGAAGGATTAATGAGGTTGAATTTATCCAATATTTAAAAATGATGATATCGAGTACAGGTTCTCGTGACTTGGAATTTAGTTATATTAAAAAAAAAACCGCGAATCAATTAATGGGATCTGAATAAGATTGGAAAATTGGATAATTTTGAAAATGAATAAGAAGGGAAGTTTTACTACGTAGGTTCAGTCCGATCTTTATTGCTTTAGATAGAAATCTTTATATAATAATGAAACATTACAAGATGAAATATAAAGAAGAATATTAGTTATCAGTTAGCAGGACCTCATAGTTCCCAGCGCTTAGTCTTTGGCCTAAATTCTATCTTCCATTCCACTTAAGACGGAGATAGAGTCATATGAAATCCTGCAAGCCTCAGAAGAAATGGAGGAACTTGACGTCACTAACTGGACGAGATCAGAAGGGGGTGTGGAAAGGAGATTAGTGGATATTTGTGGAAGATAAAACACAGGAAACATGAGCGGTGATTTTCATGGAAGACCCTTGTGTCACTGAACACTGATGATACTGTTAAGATGTTCTCAAAGCTCTAGAGAAATTATCTGTTACACACACACACACACACACACTCATATATATATATATGTATTTGTTTTATATATATCATATATATATATATACTAACAGGACCTATTCAAACTGGATGGTATCTATATATATATATATATATATATATATATATGTATTTGTTCTGGATCATACAATTTAACAGGACCTTCAAACTGGAAAAAAAAGTTACAAACTTTCTAGGACAAACAGTCCTCATTCTCAAGTATCCGTTTGTCCTAGAATGCTTGTAACTTCTTTTGAAAAGAAATATCTCCACTAGATACCATCCGGTTTTAATGATGTCCTGTTAGTAAAATATATACATATACATACATACTTACATACACATACTCACTCATTCATGCACATACATATGTGTTAGATAATTACGTAATAGTTTCCAAAACAGTTTCAAAACCAACCAAGCTCTGTAATTTAGTTTGGGATTGTCAGAACTTTCCGAAGTGAATGCACAGCTTTTCATATGTGTAACACACTCCAACTTGATGCGGTCAGGAACATTATGCCATGGAAATGGTAACCAGATACTACAGTAGAATATAATATCCCCTTTTAGTTGCTTATTGCTAATCGTTCGCCGTTGTATAATCGTTAACGTGGATCATCAAACATTTATACCACAGTTTGAATACTCACAAATTTTGGAAATAATCATCAGATGGGTTTGGAAATTTACAGTAGTTCCTCCCCATACTCAAGTAAGTAAGTGTCAAATTATATATATATATATATATATATATATATATATATATATATATATATATATATATATATATATATATATATATATATATATATATATATATATATATATATATATGTGTGTGTGTGTGTGTGTGTGTATGTGATTATATATATATATATATATATATATATATATATATATATAATATATATATTTACTATAATGTAATCACCATCACTATAATATATATATATATTATATATATATATATATATATATATATATATATATATATATATATATATATATATATATATATATAGAATAACTTTTACTATAATGTAATCACCATCACTTAAGACGACGCTTCCCCAGGGGCTTGTTTTCGTGCTCACGTCCCCTACCCCCCCCCTAGTCCCTAGAAGATTTTGAGGGAAAAACATGTCTCAGGTTATTATAGAAGTAATTACTGACATGTAATATCTATAACGACTCTCTGACGAGTTCTGTATGGATGTCAGCTGGCTGTAATGGGTAGGTTTTTTTTTTTTTTTTTTTAAGTAGACGGTTGATTTCAAAGATCATTACAGTCGAAAAGTGCAGGAGGGAGAAAAGTTTTTTTTTATTCTACCGTTGAGATATTCTTACATTATGTAAATGAAGGTAATTATCTTTTAGTTCAATGTTATGTTGTCATTGTTTAAAAAGCTTTAATTTACGACTATTTATAGCTTATTGTTTGTTTAAGTGGCCTTTTAAATTCTTTCACGTAATTTTAATTTATTTAATTTGCAATTCAATTTACTCTTTGTTTAATTAGTCTTTTATATTCTTTCGCCTCATTTCAACTCAAGAAAACATGTAATGGTTATCATTGTTCCCAAACGTGTTTGAGCTTTTACTAAAGTTAAGTATATCTTAGTTTAACCAGACCACTGAGCTGATTAACAGCTCTCCCAGGGCTGGCCCGAAGGATCAGATTTATTTTACGTGGCTAAGAACCAGTTGGTTACCTAGCAACGGGACCTACAGCTTATTGTGGAATCCGAACCACATGATAGCGAGAAATAAATTTCTATCACCAGAAATAAATTCCTTTAACTCTCCATTAGCTGGTCGGAGACGCGAACTCGGGCCTACCAGAGTGCTATGTATATAACTATGAGCAAATAGGCTGAAACTGGAATAAAAATGTCCCTCCCCCCTTTTTTTTTGTTCTCCAGCCCATGTCACACACCAACTGGTGGTCCAGTCGATTTTGGTCAACTTGTACCCGTCTTTCACTGTGTCATCGAGATGGATTGTGATGGACGTGGGTTGATTAAGTGTGCTTTCTTTTCCTTTCACCAGCGAAAGCCCTTGTATACTTTTTATATTGTCATTGTTCGTTTATTTATAAATTCATCACGTTTCAAACACACTATTTATATTTAAAAGTTGTCGTTTTGTCTTTTATGTATTTGTAAATGTATCATTTCAAATGCTGTTTAAATTTAGATTGGTATGACGTTAATGGCAGAGTTTGACTCGCGATATAACAGTTTTTAAGATAAGGTCAAGCGGAGGTTATGAATTGTGTTATTAGAATGACTTGGCGCAGAGATAATGAGTGCCAGAACTACAGTACGAGCGAGAACAGTCAGTGACATTGATTTACAATGATGAATAGCAAGAATGTAATATACATGTGTGTGTATATATATATATATATATATATATATATATATATATATATATATATATATATATATATATATATATATATAATCACACATTACCGCAGGTGAAAAATAAGACCGGCTTCGACTTGGAAATAAAGTCGAAACCGGTCAGGACCTACACGCCGTCTCATATTTTTCACCTGTGGTAACGTGTGGTAAATGAATCGCGTACAAAAGTGATTATAAACATATATATACACTATATGTGTGTGTGTATGAGATAGACATATATAGAGATATAATATTTATTATTCTTCAAATATGATATATATTAGCATATTATTCTTTAAATGAATGTTAGCTTTAAGAGAGAGAGAGAGAGAGAGAGAGAAGTTTATTATTCTTCAAATGAATGTTAGACCAAATTCAAGGAAAGAATTGTTTTTCATTATCTCTCGTTTTTCATCAACAAAGATCTTTCTCTCTCTAGAAATCACCAGTGTTAAAAGACGCATTTACATGGCTTTTTCAATGCCTTTCGGGCAATATGTCGCAATGTCCTTTCGCGTGATTGCGTATGTTTTCAGTCTCAAATCACGCGAAATAACAAGCATTGTACCAACTGCATTCGCGTTTGCAACGAATTGCAGTATTATTACTCTTGTTACTGTGTTTGTATTACAATGGTCGTCTTTATGTTTATGGTTTATGTTCTTGACGTTTTTGTAAACTTTTGAAAAAATGCAATTTAGGATGAAACGACGATGGCTGTTAACGACTGAGTGATGGTTACCAGATTATCTCTTCATTTTACCATTTTCACCGGCGTGAAAACGGTCGTCAGGAAGTGATTCAACATACAATATTATACAATGTAATATTCGATTTGACACCGTCGGGCATTGTGCCTTAGTTATCAATTCCAGCCAAAGCTTTTAGCCAGCGACGGACACCGTGGGGTAATAAAATCGAACGGCAATGAGCCGCACTCCAAAAGCTACGACGCAGCCATCAGTCTTATGGAAACTGAGAGAGATCCCATCTCCGGTTATGACTGTGATCGACGAGTGACAATACGCAAACATGCGTCGGGCGAGAGATGGCAACCAGCCAATCAGGGGCATTTAGCTCGAGAGGCGAAGCGGGAAAGGATGGTTAGTGTCTCTTTATATCAAGAGCGCAACTCCCTTTGGCCCTGTCAATTTGGGGGGCACTGATCGGAGCTCGGGATGTGTCGGCCGTATAGGCAATCTATTCGAATTAGGTCGTTGTCCAACACGACCTTTCAGCTGTGGGTGTCCCGGAGTTTCGGATATGGGTTTCTTTTTTTTGGCCCCCAATTTCACATCCACGTCTGGTCGGATGTTCATAGAGGTGGCCAAAGGTTTTGAGGTGTGCGTAATGTCAAGAGATTAGCGTTTCATGGTGTATTCAGCGTGGGGCTAATAAATGATGAGGGAAAAGATTGTTGTTTCGTATGCGTTCAAATTTCTGTAGGCTTAGATAGGGTGAGAAGTTTGCCAGTTCTCTTTCTCGTTATCTTTCATTCATTACGTTTTTGCCTCCTTATTTCTGTTTGTGTGTATATATTAACACTAAAAAGTTTTTAATTCTTTTACGATCGATCACAGGTATGCATATAAAGGAACCATAAGCCCTTTAAAAATAAAAAAAAAAAAAATCACATTTCACTGCAGCCATCAATTTTTGCTTGTTTGGGACCATGGGGTCATCTCGTTCCGAGCTTCGAAGTAGTTCCACATTCGAAATCAATCTGCAACAAACATTCCAGTTCAGATATCCGACGAGATGGCCAACAGTTAGTGGCCAGAAACCGTTGGTGGGTAGCTGCGCTTTTATTCCGTATTTTTTTTTATTTAGATATGTTAGGTCATTGTCGTGATTGTCACGGTATTTTCAACAAATATGCCATACAATTCAATGTTCCTGGCTTTCGTAATGGTAAATAGTTGTACATATACGAAAATCTGTTCTGTTGGTCATGTTTGCATTCTTCAGATGGAGAAGGATTTCATTCTGTTAGGTTGGGCTAAAATTCGTTGAGTCAGCCTCTCATGTGCCCTAAATTCTCAGCAGAATTTTCGGTTCTGCTTTTGCCATAAAGGAGTAAAATTTATAACCAGCTAAAAATTCAACTTTATAGCTTTGGTGCATCATCAGACGTCCATTGCAAATGCTTCCCACTTTTGTAGCCTTAGAGGCGACAATAATTATTTTTTAAATGTTGGACAACAACGTCGTAACGAGGTTTATTCTAGATAAGTGTTGTTAAGTAGGGTACTATTTATGTGGATAGACATGGTTCTGTGTTTAATCTTGGAGACGTTATTCACTGTTAAATTGGGTCATGATTGATATATGTTCAATGAACTTCATTATATATTGCTGTGGTATCGCATGAAAACAGTTGTCTTCAAGTGATAAAAAACTAACTTTCTTCATATATATCCTTGGCAATTTTCAAGTTGAACCTTCAGATAATTTTTTTTTAAAAAGAGAAATGTGTTGTAAAAACAACATCGTAATTATTTAGAGGTTTCCTTTGTATCGAAATTACGATACAAAGGAAACCTCTAAATATTTACGATAGAAAATTACGATAGAAACTCTCTCTCTCTCTCTCTCTCTCTCTCTCTCTCTCTCTCTCTCTCTCTCTCTCTCTCTCTCTCTCTCTCTTTAACGAAACCTCTCTCTTTACGAAAATCATGGTCGGAGAACGTGGCTTCACTTATCACGTATGATTTGCAGTTAATTCCAAAAGTTTACTTCTTTTTTTTTTTATCAGAACGCTAATGGAGAGATCCTCTCTCTCTCTCTCTCTCTCTCTCTCTCTCTCTCTCTCTCTCTCTCTCTCTCTCTCTCTCTCTCAAAAGGCTAAAAGCAATCTTACCTTTTATTCAATTTCAACAGAGAGAGAGAGAGAGAGAGAGAGAGAGAGAGAGAGAGAGAGAGAGAGAGAGAGAGAGAGAGAATTGCAGGCTTAAAAGACTAGATATGGAATGTTTTTTTTCCTCACGTCTGGGATGAATTGAGGTTACGCTTTCTGTCTGAAATGAGAAAATCCCAAGATTATTTTTGGGAATTTATTTCGAGCTCCCTTTTCTTTTTTTGGGGGGGGGGGTTCGTGCATTGTCTTGATTATTTATGTCTGATTCATCTATTTTTATGTTTTTTGTTGTCCGTATTGTATACATTTTATCGCTGAAAGGCCTTGCATCCCCTATTTTGAGGCGTGATTTGCAAACATTTTGCGGTTCAATGGTTGGTCATAAATCTATATGTATATTAATCCACTGATCTCCCGAATAACATTTAAATAATGAATATCGTCCACAGGAAATACAGAATATCAAATGAATCGGAACGCGGACTAAAAGAAAACTCCTGCAGAAGATAAAGAATTCTCCCAGTGTCTGACCTTTCTTTTTTATATATAAACGTCGAAAGTGGTTATTGGCGTTTTTTACGGCGCTGTCTGAATTTATATTGCCTGAACCATTTTACTCATTGGAAAATTGATAACTGGTTTTACAGCCGAATACGTTTCTGTTTGAACGTTGGGGGAAGGTCTTGGTCTGTATATATATACATATGTATATATATATATATATATATATATATATATATATATATATATATATATATATATATATATATATATATATATATATATATATATATATATATATCAATATATATATATATATATTTCAAGTATACCTTAGTTTAACCACTGAGCTGATTAACAGCTCTCCTATGGCCGGCCCGAAGGATTAGATTAATTTTGCGTGGCTAAGAACCAATTGGTTACCTAGCAACGGCACCTGCAGCTTATTGTGGAATCCGAACCACATCAGAACGAGAAATGAATTTCTATCACCAGAAATAAATTCCTCTAATTCTTCATTGGTCGGTCGGAGAATCGAACGCGGGCCTAGCAGAGTGCTAGCCGAGAACGATACCGATGTGTATGTATGTATATATATATATATATATATATATATATATATATATATATATATATATATATATATATATATATATATATATATATATATATATATATATAATATACATTTGATTTCCATATATATATATATATTTTATTTATTAAGACATTCGATTTCACTGTTAGTTTTGCTGTGTTTTGCTCCCTTTCTCTAAGACATTTCTAGTTGGAAACTCACCAGCCTCGAGATGGTGAGCTTATTAAAGAAGAAAAGTTTACTCCACACAAAAATATTTTCGTTCTCGGGATTCCGCCGCTCTTTTGGCCCCACCTTTTTTTTTTATTGCATCATAGCCTGGTTTTGAGAAAGTAGTTTACCCCGTCGAAGAACATGCAGTTTTATTTAGGCACCTCGGATTAGTCGGTGGAATTCGTCGGTTTTTGCAAGATCATATTTTAGTATTGTTTGATTAAGCTTTTTTTTTTACCGTTTGTTAGCTGATTAGTATTTTTGGTTGATTTAATTCTCACCATATATACTTAATCATTAAAAGAATGATTGTTGCTTTGCATTCCGTAAGTTCCTCGTTGGACGAGTCGGTAGAGTTCTCGGCTAGCACTCTGCTAGTCCGGAGTTCGAGTCTCCGACCGGCCAATGAAGAATTAGAGAAATTTATTTCTGGTGATAGAAATTCATTTCTCGGTATAATGCGGTTCGGATTCCACAATAAGCTGTAGGTCCCGTTGCTAGGTAACCAATTGGTTCTTAGCCACGTAAAATAAGTCTAATCCTTCGGGCCAGCCCTCTAGGAGAGCTGTTAATCAGCTCAGTGGTCTGTTAAACTAAGGTATAATTAACTTTATTTGTGCATTCCGTTGCATCATATTGAGTTGAATTGCTAATTTTACAATATTTAAAAGAAATATCAGATATAAAATAAGTAAAATACATCTTATGCAAAGAATGTCAATCATTCCTGGATTAAAGATGAAAGGTTGATGGATTATAGGAATCTGCAATTGAAGACGAAATGTAACTATGCTAGATCGTGATCATTAGCATTACCTAGTATTAAAGGTGCTGGGTTTGAAAGCAGCTGCCTTGTTCTTCAACTTTAAATAACCTGGAATTTCTTTGGATTTTGGCTGGCATTAACGGTAACTCTTGTGCATTATTTTTTCACGCATATACGGAATGTATATGCTGCTAATTTTGAATGTCTTTCTTTTGGTCTTTTAGTTCTGTCACTGTCTGCTCGCTGTGAGCTATTACAATGCTAGATTTTGATAATTTCATTTTTATCTAATGGTAACCTTAGTTAATGTGCGTATATTTGAGTATTTATTCTTTTTTCCATGTGTACAGTTTGTACATACGGTTTGCAAGTTATGAACCAGAACTTTACTTAATACACCGTGAAGGTAGACTTCTTTATCATTATGCCTTCTGATGTATTCATGGGCGGACGTCATGAAAAATAGCAGAGTGATTCAATAATGGCCGGCGATTAAAGAAATAGACATCATTTTCCAGTATTAGTACAAAAGGTTTAAGAGAAGGCCTTTCATATCAGTCGTCTGCGACCAAGTTTGCCGAATCTAGTTCCGCAAATGTTATCCTGTAAAGTATGAATAAAAAAATGTTAAACCTTTTTTTTTTTATTTATTTCAACGTCAGTGGTTTTAAAAAGAAATTACACCAGGGACTCAACGGGCTTTGGTTTGTTGTCTATTTTTTTTTCTTTGTACCACGACAAGTATATCTTCCATCTGGCTTCAGAATTTACTTCGTCCGTCTGTTTTCCTGGATTCGCTCGCCTAATGTATTACGAAAGGTGGAGCTATAGTTATCATTCTGACAGGTACCACTCGGTTATGTTTTGTTGTTACAGTGATGGATTTATATCAGGTAGGTGATTGCAATCACGTTTGCTATATATATATATATATATATATATATATATATATATATATATATATATATATATGTATATATATTTATATATATATATATATATATATATATATAAATGTATGTATGAAATGTGTATGCATACAACTGAATACATCAGAAAGTATAATGTCATTTCTCTTAGTGAAATTTCTTTACCAACTATCTTTTTACTACTGTAGCCAAGTTTCCAGGCGTCCATAAGTTGCGTGCGTTCCTTGCGTAGACATTGCAACTTAATTCTGGAATTTTTATATTCACCAGAGTGCCTTACTTTTCTCGCTTAACTTTGTATTTTATGGTTTTCCACTTTCTCTCTCTCTCACAGTATTCCCAACTTTACTGTGTCGAGACAGTCTTGCAGTTCAGTTTGTTTCTCTTGATTGTGTGAATATTTTATGAAGGCGGCGTTTCTGTAGGACGTATGCAATTAAGTACACGTAACTTTTCTTACTTCTATTTAATCTGTTTAGGAGACTTTCTGAAGTTAATTAGGACTTTATTAGATATGTATGTGTGTATATATATATATATATATATTTATATAATATATATACAGTATATATATTTATATAATATATATATATATTATTATAATATATTTCCCTTTCCCTCAATAACTCTAACCTTAGCCGATTTTTTTTTTGCATCATGTGATAAGCAATTCTCGGTTTCTGCTTATTTTAAACTTATAGAGGCATTTTAAAAGGTATCTAAACACAGGTGATATATATATATATATATATATATATATATATATATATATATATATATATATATATATATATGAGTTTGGATATATTATATATTTTCATGCTGTGTATGGATACGTTTTATAATGTTTAAACTAAGCAGAAACCAAGAATTGCTTATCAGATGATGCATAAAAATCGGCTGAGATTAAAGTTATTGAAGGGAAAGGAGTGAACGAAGGATAGGCAAAAATCGAGGATGGGGTTAAAAGAAATTCTTGGGAATGTGTCAACATAAGAAGAGGCTGGAAGACGCAATAGAACCCTTATTTAAGCAGGATAAAGAAATGAGTGTTAGTGAAGGAATAAAAAGGTGAAGGTAAAGTATATAAGGTATAGAAGAGAACGTATAAGGTAGTTAAAAAGAAAGGCGGATAATAATAACGCAGGCGTGAATCCTACAGGAAAAGAGATAATTCTTTAGAAAAGTGAAAGCGAAGTGAAAGTTTAATGAGCAAATGATCTCAGAAGATAAGCTGCAAATAGAGGAATGTTGTCTCGGGAGAACGAGGACCTTTTGCCAAAAGAATGAGCATTTTGAAGTTCAGTTAAATGTGAAGGACTGGGGAGAGAGAGAGAGAGAGAGAGAGAGAGAGAGAGAGAGAGAGAGAGAGAGAGAGAGAGAGAGAGAGAGGACGATCTGAATGGCACAAGAGCTGAAGGTGTTAGTACCCATTTGGGAATGCCGCTGAGAGTGATTGCAGAGAAGGTATGGAATGCAATTAATGCATGGAAATTGATGGAATGGCAGATGAGATACAGCAGTATGGTGGTGAAAGTGATTCAGACGGTGATCTAGGTTTCCAAGTTGTAAACCACAATATTACTTAGTATGCCGCGACGGTATATGGTAGGATTTGATTAAGATTGTAGACGTTCTAGAGGGGTTGGCAGGGGAGAGCAGGGTGGGTTTAGTTGATTCAGGTGTTTATTATGAAACAGTTATGAAGAATATTTTAGGAGGAGATATTTGAAAATGAATATGAGCAAGAGTAAGTTTACGTCCTCAGATGGAAACCAGAAATAATATAGAATGAATGTTAGGATTAAGGGAAAGATTAAGAGCATTTTATTTGTTTAGGCACCATACGATGTTTAGTGAAGGGAGGAAGGTTGTAGGATGTATGGCAAAACTTTGGCAGCCAAAAACGGAATGTTTGAAACAACTGTTGAGTCAACTGTCCCTTAAGGTAGTGAAGTGTGTATATTGAATGAGAGTGGAAAAAAATTAATTGAAGTTGTTAAGATGAATGTATGCATATTGGATGTAGAACGATAAGACTGTGATGTAGGAAAATGTGAAGATAGGAGGAAGTGGAAAATATGTTAGCAGAAGCGAAAAGGATTGTGGACACTAGGATAATGAAGAGAATAGCCTAATAATTCAGAAGTGTCTCGAGGAGAATAAGACTTAGAAAATATGGGTAGATTTATAATGGGGGTATTGAAAGGAAAGGGGTACGTGGAAAATAGAGACAAATAGTTCAGTATTTGTAGGAAATTCAAAGCACTCCTGGTTAGCTTTCTGGATGTGTAGCAAAGACTATGCTGAGGAAGTTTTCTACAAGAGGCTCAATTTCAATTCAGCAATTAAAATTTGAATGCAACAGATATAATTGTTTTCCCCTTTTTTTTTTTGAAGCCACCCGATGGAAGATCAGTGCTTAATTTTTGAAGAAAAAAAAATGCATTATATTATTCATGTTTTTATGCTCGTATGTATATGAACGAATATGTTCTTGTTGAGAAAATAATAGGTAAAAATATTTCTTTAATCTCATCTAACTTTCATTGTGAATATTTTGAAGTAATTATATCACGTGAAGAATGGAAGACCGGAGACTTGATCATCATATTCACTGGCATTAAGAACTAATTGCTTACGTTTTAAAAAAAGCTTTATGATAATTTCGTGAGGCAAAATAAGTTACCTTTTTAATTCCTCTTTTTAAACGTCTTCGGGGCTAAGTCAACACAACCGGAACTCTGAGCTCTTAGTCGTTAATACACCCATTCTCCTCAGACAGAATCATATTCATTCGGCAGTGTTTTATAAATCCTCAAGAACTGGGGTGTATAAATCATTCCACAGAGAGAGAGAGAGAGAGAGAGAGAGAGAGAGAGAGAGAGGCTCATTAATAATTTGGCGTGAGGCGTTCTCAGCAATCCATTCGAGTCCTGATGAAATACTCTCTCCCACTTCCTGAACGTTTGAGTTGCATTAATCAGAAAAACGATTTTGTCTGTGAGCTTTAAGTCTGTTCAAGTGATGCATGAGTCGCGTCGTACGTCAGTCGGGCACCTGGGAAACGTTTAGCTTTTATAAACCGTCGCTCCGTTGTGTTTGATGGCTGGGAACTCCTGGGGATACGGTTCGTTTTATCAGATCCGTAAGATGGTGATGTTGAGCGCTCTTGCATCGTGTTGCAGATGTATGAACGCTCAAAGTTAGATAGGGGAACAGCAGGAATGCAGAGTAGTGTGTGTATTGGGTCTGTTTAATTTTGGGATAACGTACAACGGAGGAAGTATATCAACATTGCGGATAGAGGCAAAGTTATTGATGAAACTTCTGGTAAAAAAAGTGGAATAACTAAGTAACGGAATAACTAAGTAACGGAAGTTTTGTGACAGAGCACAAGAACCAGTCAATTCATATATATATATATACATATATATATATATATATATATATATACATATATATAATATATATATTATATATATGTGTATGTGTATAAATATAAATATAAACAATCATATATATTATACATACAACAACATACACGCACGCACACACACACACACACACACACACATATACACACACACACACATATATATATATATATATATATATATATATATATATATATATATATATATATATATATATACATATATACTGTATAGTTTGTGTCTACGTAGTTCCCGTTACATATTTTGTATATTGTAACTCAGCACGCTTCAGAACATACTGCAGAATCTGTAACCACGCCTCAGCGCGCAAGTTACAATTATTAAACCACAGCAATTGATCTCGTCGTGAGAGAGAGAGAGAGAGAGAGAGAGAGAGAGAGAGAGAGAGAGAGAGAGAGAGAGAATCCCGAAACAACCAACCACAGAAGAAACCAAGAGAAACTTCTCTGTTGTCACTGCCAACACCGACTTCTCTTGTCAATATTAGCAGATTCATTCCGGAAACGAGGCAAGTCTTTTCGCCAGGATTAATGTCCGATGATTTTCTCTGTCTTGTCAAGGGAAGGGAGACCGCATTCACTTCGTTGCTTTGAGGAATCAAGATCAGCGTCGTATCTTTTGCTGTTCGGGCGATTTGTTTCAAGGAGTTTTTAAAATGTCGAAATTGTTTTCATATGTTTTCATATGTGCAGTTTACACGAAGACATTAGCTGTTTGAATTCGCTGTAATTGCGGTGTGTATTTGCGATGAAACTTTTTATGGCGAATTACATTTAGTTTGGAACATTCTGACTTTTTCATTTGCTTTGATTTATTAATACATTTTTTCTCTTTGGGGGGATTTATGCGCATTTTCTTTTACATGATTGTAGTTTTGAGTATACTATAAGCTTAGCTGTCTAAATGTATTGGATTTTTTGTAGTTTTGTTTTTATACTTACAGACTTGCCTGTCTTTCCATTACACAATCTCTTAATTATCAACCTTTATTAAATCCTCAATAAGCATTTTTGGCCATGCAGGTACCCCTTCCAGTCCTACCTCCTTCCACATTCAGCAGATCTCAATACTCCATCTACCCAGTACAGTATTCTCTGCAAATAACACCTCTTCTGTATCCTTTATTTTATCAACTATTTGTTCAATAACCTTCTAACTATATATTTCAACATAGAACATGTTCTTATTCTTCCTATAGTGCTGGTTTATATTTACCTGCTGTTTTCACTAATTGCCCCTTTTTCTCTCTCACCTGCTCTTTTGACTTTATCTGCCACTCTTGAACATGTTCAGCTCCTCTGTTTTTGCATAATAATAATATTAAAGTTGCTCACTATTGCCCCAGGAGTAACTATAGAGCGAGTAAATTCTCAGCATCATCTTACATCCAGGAGATATAAACGCTTACTGTATTATAAAGCCTCAACTTTCATAGTCTATCCATAGGAGTTAAGGTAAAAAAAAATAGCAACACAACATAAAAAAAAGAAATTCTGAGTCTTGAGTTGAAGAGGGTGGCGAGATAATCAGAGTGGGCTACTTGTTTAATTCTTATCCGTATCAGCGTCGTCACATTTAAAATGAGTGGGATTTCAGTGTTCTAAGTTGGTTATTTCTGATTTGAAATCAACGAGTACGTATTTAACTTTATGGTAATTACTATATGATCTCATGTGTAAAGGTTTCGTTTATGTATTCCGAACGCGAGTGTTGACCTAATTTGACTTCCATGTTCAGCCACCATGATATTCCACCCTGTCAGATTTCATTTAGAATGACCTTTTTCACTACATAAAGATTTTATATGTGGGTTCCCAAAAATGTATATATGTGTATATACATACATACATACATACATACATATATACATATATATATATATATATATATATATATATATATATATATATATATATATATATATATATATATATATATATATATATATATTGTATTATTGTTAGTAGTAGGATCCATATTCAGAATTCGCTAGTAAGCGTGGTGACTTCAAGATACAGTACTTAAATTTTTATTAATTTTATGTAAATTTTATGGAATAGAAAAGATAATCAACATCCAAAATCCTGCTAAATTTTGCTTCCTTTAATTCACAAATGGATAAAACAATTTCTGTCTCATTTTATGCATACATACACAGACAAAACAATTTCTCTTTCTCATTTTATACATACATACATACACACTTATGTTATTGTGTGTATATATTAAAAGTTAAGTTAAAGTTCTCCGGGGCCTCTGTAGGCTCATAGGGCCGGCGCTAGTCTCCTGTTTCTTAAGCCGACAGCCAGTGGGGGACAGGTCCCAATGAGTGTCACACGTGGCCAGTGTGTCTCTAGGCCCATTGTTTAACTCCCCAGCCCAAGGACTGCTACCTACCTATTCTCCTACTGAACCTCTCAGGGGTTTTTGACTGTTAGGTTGACGGGCTACCAGGATTTATGCAGTGGCGCAATCCGAGCCATATATATATATATATATATATATATATATATATATATATATATATATATATATATATATATATATATATATATATATATTTTTGTGTTTTCGCTGCAATCTAACAGTATTTTATGAATTTTCGTGACTGTCTAAAGTACAGAGATACAGCTTTGGTGGGATTATAAACAGGAGTTGTGTCACTGGGCCTGCGAAGAAAAATCCGTTCTGTGGACAGGATTAGACCTCATTAACTTGCCACCTGCTCATGCTGAAAAATTAGTGGTTTAATTTCCAGTGTCCCGGCAGATTGGTCTTATCAGTTCAGTTAATGGCGTCGGATTCCATGTTTCTTCTTGTGTGGATATTGATTCTTGCAGGCAGCATGGCCTCACTCCAATTAGTGATGTGACCTATGACCTCACTCCAATTAGTGATGTGACCTGGATTGTCTAGGACAATTACTATGATCCGTACTTATCTTACTGCCCAATTGTGCTTAATTAATGATTGTTAAATGGCTGTGCTAGTCTCGCCGATGTTATTTCCTCGTTACTATTGCATTATATTTAATCCAGTTTCGTTATTAAATCCCATGTATGGACTTGGATACATTTTATTTGAGGGATTGAAGGCCAGGAAAAGTAATGTGAGTAATTAGAAGTGGACAAAAGATTAATGCCTTTTTTGCACTCTTGGGAGGTAAGTCGCACGGGATTGATTGGACCCATGTAAGTACGATAAGGAAAAGTAATAATATTATATTCTAAAACTCTTAAAAATATTATATTCTAAAACTTAAAAATTAAAATATTAATATTACGTTTTGCTCTACATTCGATGATATAGTTCTGCCTAAGATGTTCGAAGGAGATTTAAAATAGAAATGAAAGAGTTTCGGTATAATTCTTGTAAGCGTCTTATTCCTTTCTTGTTTTTAAATTAGCATCTTACTTAATCCATAACAGTTGTTCCTTACTGATGCCCCACCTCGGATCTATGGCCGATTTAAGTTTAAAAATGTTTATGAACCCTTTTGCTTTTGCAGGGTTTTTTTTTTTTTGTAAAATCGTGTAATCTTTTTTTAATTTTCAGTTTCTGCTTGAAGTAGCTTGCTTGGGAATGCATTAGAATAAAGGCGAAATATGTAGGACCCCATTGTTTCCTTTTAATCGTGGCCATATACGTCTTTTCTCCTTTGAGGAGTGGGCACGGGTGTTGCCCTTGGAACATCCTGTCTCCTCTGCATATAGGCTGCAACCCACTGCAGTCGTCCAACAATCTTGTTCTTAATTCCCTGATTAAATCATCATGCACAGTGACTTTTAACTGAACGCACTCTTCTTGGTCTGTCATGCCCTTGAATCGAACCCGGCTTTTATTCTGAGTATGGAAAGCGACTTAAGAATTAGACTGCTTAATCATAGTCATTCGCGACGTTGCAGACAAGTTCGGGTTTCTGTGTGAATTAATAATTCGGCTGTCAGCCAGCCCTTACGCAACGACGGCTCTCTGTATTGCGTTGCCCAGAAAAGAAGAAATGGTGGGAAAAGCGGATTCTCTCCGGCGAAGCCTTTAATGTTCCCCGCCAAAGGAACCAGTGTGCGAAGGTGTTTAACTAATGAGTAAACTTCGCCTCAGTTGATGCGGAAGGCGATTAATTATTGGTGCCCAAGAAAAGGTGGAGGGGGAGGGGGAGGGGGGGGGGTCCCTCGACCCAAGTTCCACCGGTAGATAATCAACAGCCCCTGAGAACTTGGATATTTGGTCGGGGAAAGTATTTGGTGAGGCGAAGACAACCCAATTTGGAAATCCGAACGAGGAAGGAGAGAGGATCCGTCAGAATGGAAATCCTTCGCCCAATATTCCTAATTAGGCCTAATTGTGTGTTCCTGCCGTGTCTGAATGCTTAGGCTAAATTAGGGTTTGATTGATAGTTATCTGACGGTTGTAAATCTATATCTTGTCGAATTGTTGTTCCCATTTGGGAGTTGTTGAGTTGTTGATTTTGGTGGGTGTTGACGGGATGTATTGAGGTGATTGCGTTTGTTTATTAAGATATGTATACATACACATACCTATATACATTTGTGTGTTTGTGTACATACAAATACATGCATGTATGTATGTGTGTTATGTCTTACAATTGTCACATGATCCATATGAATTCGTCCAAAAAAAAATGCTCTAATGAAACTAAATAAGATGATTCAAATACTGTAATTATAAACCAAAAATTAATCCTAGTCTAATCGGAGATCCGAATCGGCCTTATGGTTTTTGGGTTGGATGGGTGTTTTGGATCCTGATAAAGCAGGGGATTACAAACTTTTCCTTAAGCTTTACAAATTTCATAATCTATAGATTTATTGTTAAAACTCTGAGTGACTTTTTCACGAAGCTTTGTTAAGCTGCTTCCAAGTTATCGGGGTGTTGTTTTTCTTAAGTATCTGATGTCTACTTTGATATAAGTTCGATTTTAACTTGTTTTTCATTTTGCAGCTTTCTCAGTTTTTCTGGAAAATTGTCTTATGGAAATTGTCAAAAGCTATATACAGTAAGTAACTGCTGTCGGTAGAAAATCCATTAGTAGTCTGAAGAATCTAATGGTTACCAAGATAAATTTCTACAAGTTCTTAAACAGGTCAAATGACAACATTTTCCAGCATTGCTTTGCTTTGTGCAAGCCCTGATAATAGTGATTTGACAAAATCATATGTTAGATCTGACAACACACGTACACTCAGACACAGGCACACATGTTGGTGCCTCGTTTGCATGCATGTTTTTGTGCTTTCATTATACGTGGCGTTGAAGGGTACCTTGGCTTTGACAGAGCCTCTGTACTGATGCTTTCCAGAGCCATGGGATTGAAGGGTGCACCAGAGAAAAATTTCCATTCCTGCACTATTCCATTTTAAACTACTTATATTTTTTTATTTGCACATGAAACTCCGAGTTGCTGTTATTTGCCATTAAATGAGAATAGTGTATTATTACGAATGATGACCGTTAAATCAGGCATACCTAAAATTCTTAGGTTCAATGTAAAGAAAATCGTCCTCTGTATTTAAATCTGGGGTTACTTAGCTATCCCGGGCACCAACCAATTCAGTGCCCTTTAAAAATACATCTTATATTTTTATAGTAATTGTCAGGTGCAATATATCAAATTGAGTTTTATTAAGCATCTAAACCATATATTTTGTGTTCGTTTTACACCTGCATCCGAGAGTTATGGATGGAACACAAAATGAACAGGATGAAAAAAATGACTCAAAAGAATTAGAGAAATATTTAGTACAGGTTGAAAACCATGAAAAGACCTTGATTACAGCCATAGATCCTAACCTAACCTAAACCATCACCTCCTACCGTATGTTTAAACTTTTTTTTTTATGAATTACACAACGCTGTCATGAACTGCGTATGATACACGGTTGACAAGTGGAAGGTATAGAATTCTTTGTATATTTTGCCCTATTGAACTTGAGGTGGTGCACTTTCGGATCGTTTTTCAAACATGGCTTTTACCCTACGGAATGCATTAGTATTTTTGTGTAGAACTTTTGATAATGTTCTTGATTAAGATAAAACAAAAGATGAAATAATGGTCTTTAATTAAAACAAAAGGTGAATAATTGTCTTGAATTTACTTTGGCAGAAAACAGACGAGAATTCATGTAACGTTTTACCTCATGGAATGCATTAGTTTTTTTTTGTGTATAACTTTTGATAAAGTTCTTAACTAAGATAAAAGTATATGAAAGAACGATCGTTAATTAACAGGGGGAGAAAGTAGACGAGAATGCATGTAACGTTTAAATGCAGGGCTTATGTCAAAATAGGTAATTAATTTTTTAATTAGGATAATTTATTATAAATTTGATATAATTTAATTACCTCGTCTCAGTGCATTTTTATGTTTTATTTTTTCAAATTGTTTTCGCAATGTTGAGAAAGCTCATTAATAATACCAGGAACATGTTCTATTCTTCCACGGAATATTTTATATGTATATATATATATATATATATATATATATATATATATATATATATATATACACATATATACATACATACATACATACATACATACATACATACATACATACATACATACATACATGTTTGTATATGTCTACGTTGCTTTTAATCAAATAACAATACTGATTTTCACACCGTTTGAGATGATTAGCTAATGGAATTGCGCACTAATGCATAAACCAATCGGGCTTGATCATGCGTTTTATAATTACGTAAAATTGCATGAAATGTAACAGTTCAAAATACATCAAAAGCTGTGAGCATTATTTAAAGCAATACTAACACTTTAATTATACATAGATGCATGCATGCAGGGTGTTTGTGATTTTATACATAGGTACATGAATGCACAAGACAGTGAAATAACGTAAGAAAAATATAAAGACGGAATATAACGAAAGCAAATGAGCATTGGCAGTGTGTATCGAAAGAGAGAGAGAGAGAGAGAGAATATCAAAGAGGTGACAGTGAGTCGCTCCCTCCTGTTACATGAGAAAAAGGAAGTTATGAATGGGGGGAAAAAGTGAAGACGTAATAACTGTCAGAGAGTGATAGCCGTTCGGTGATAAAGAAGGAGAGACGAAAGTAAAATACTGGATTGAAGGGAAATGACCAATTTGCAGATGGGTGCAATGATTTGGAGAGGAAAGAATGCTGCCACAAAAAAAAAAAAAGGAGGAAAATTCGACTGTGAATTGTGTGGACGGGATGGCCAGGCACACACA
This sequence comes from Macrobrachium rosenbergii, assembly GCF_040412425.1. Taxonomy (NCBI): domain Eukaryota; kingdom Metazoa; phylum Arthropoda; class Malacostraca; order Decapoda; family Palaemonidae; genus Macrobrachium; species Macrobrachium rosenbergii. The sequence continues at coordinate 11,792,465 of NC_089780.1, read as the reverse complement.
GATTTGGTTACGTATCTTTAGAGACTCTGTAAAGGTTTGCTGAAAAGTTTCCAGGAATGGGGGATGTCGCGAAAGTTTGAGAGGTTTTAATGACGGTTGCAGTGCTGAAAGTATTCCAGTGCTGAAATTATTCCAGTGCTGAAATTATTCCAGTGTTGAAAGTATTCCAGTGCTGAAAGTATTCCAGTGCTGAAAGTATTCCAGCTGAAAGTATTCCAGTGCTGGAAGTATTCCAGCTGGAAGTATTCCAGTGCTGAAAGTATTCCAGCTGAAAGTATTCCAGCTGAAAGTATTCCAGTGCTGAAAGTATTCCAGTGCTGAAAGTATCCCAGTGCCCCAGGACTAGGTCTCTCTCTCTCTCTCTCTCTCTCTCTCTCTCTCTCTCTCTCTCTCTCTCTCTCTCTCTCTCCACCGTTCCCTTTTGGAGAGGAAATAGGGACTGAATAAAGGGAAGATGTGAGAAAAAGTAGATTAGGTAAATAAGCGAGATGAAAGATATCCGTTAGAAAGAATTAGGTAAGAAACGTTTAGATGGTGATTGCAGAGCTAAAAGTATTCCATTACCCCAAAACCAGGCCACTCCCCACCCCCCCCCCTCCGTTCCCCCATTTTTGGGGGGGGGAAGTGGGCGCTTTCTGAATAAAGGGAAGATGTGAGAAAAAGTAGATTAGGTAAATAAGTGAGATGAAAGATATGCTTTTGAAAGAATGAGGCATGAAAGGTTTGAATGACGATTGCTGTGCTAAAAGTGCCCCGGCACCCCAAGACCAGGCCTCTCTCTCTCTCTCTCTCTCTCTCTCTCTCTCTCTCTCTCTCTCTCTCTCTCTCTCTCTCTCTCTTGGGGAGGAAGTGGGCACTCTCCGCATAAGGGGAAGATGTAAGAGAAAGCGGATTTAAATAAATAAATAGATGAAAGGCATGCGTTAGAAAGAACGAGGCAGATGAGTCGCAGTGTTTGAAAAAGGCAAACTGCAAAAAAAAAAATAAAATAAAAGCAGAAGCGAATGGAAATCCACAAAAACAAACAGACAAACGAACAAACCTCAGCAACGATGGAAGCACCGAAGTGTTTTTAAAGGGACATAAATGAATGAAAAGTCGCCGCGGGACGAGGAAGCAAAAAAAAAAATAAAAAAGATGGGGATTTCCCAAGCAGAGTAAACACTCACCAAAGCAGGCCGTCAAGAGGAGTCCAAGCAGGAGACTGCTGCTGCTGCTGCTGCTGTTACTGCTGCTACTGCCACTGCTGCTATTGCGGCTGCTTCTGCGGCAGTAGACGAGGGCACCGCTACTGCTGCTTGCGGTGGCGTTGTTATTGTTATTGCCCATTCTGCTGAAATGGCCAGGGTTTTAGGATAAGGGAAGGGAACTGTCTGTCTCTCTCCCTCTCTCTCTCTCTCTCTCTCTCTCTCTCTTTCCTTTTGGACTACTGCCTACAAAAGACGTTTTAGATGAGGGAGAGAGAGAAAAAAAAAAGGAACACAATTCAGAAAGACAGTTTTTCCTTTTTATATCAAACCACTTGTCCGAAATTGTCTCTTGCTTTTTATATTTTACTGTGCTTGTATATACACTTCCTTTTTTTATTTATTTTTTTTTTTTTAGCAATTTCACTCAAGTCATTCTCCAGGCTGTTATTAGAGAAGCCATTTTCAATTATTGCGAGCGAAAAACGAAGTCTTGCTATTAATTCCCGTCTCTGCGAATGTTTTCCGTTCACATTTGTTTGTCAATCCCGTCACTTGATGCCGAGATTTACCTCGAATCGTTCACTAAATATTCCCCTGCCGCGGTTTCCGCTCTGTCGTTGTAATTTCAAGATACGAGTCACAATTGATCCATTCCAGGCGATAACTCGCAAACGCTGCGTATCTGGAAGCAATAAACAATAGCCAGAGTTTATTATAGTTATTCCTTTGTTACGTAGAGAATTTATCGTTACGCTGCCGCACGTCAAGTAGAATTGCACATCGAGATATGATATTCGTTCCGCGAAACAAGCTCGCGAATACAACACATTTATGCCATTATACGACCAAAACTTGGCGAGAAACAGATGAACGCTTCGTTCGGGGGCCAGAGCGAAACTCTGCGGGACTCCACATTGATACCGCGAAATAACATATAAAGAATAACTTGGTTTTCCATAATGCATCGTAAGTTGCAGAATGCATTCCGCGGAATGTCTCTCGAGCGGCCTCGGCAGCATTCATGTGCGGGACTTAGAAATATCTTTATGTCTTGAAATGAATGCTCCATAAAAATGATTCCTTAACTGCTCTGCTTACTCTCTCTCTCTCTCTCTCTCTCTCTCTCTCTCTCTCTCTCTCTCTCTCTCTCTCTCTCTCTCTGTGGCGTTTTAGACAAACTAATTCTGCTCAAGTTTAGAATCTTTTGTATTTTTTTTTTTATCTAGTTTTAGTTTATGGTAAATTGGCTTTTGATGGCCGTTGCAAAAGATCAGTTTCTCTCTCTCTCTCTCTCTCTCTCTCTCTCTCTCTCCGGCGTTTTAGATAAACTAATTCTGTTCAAATTTAGAACTTTGTGTATTTTTTTTATCTAGTTTCAGTTTATGGTAAATTAGCTTTTGATGGCCGTAGCGAAAGATCAGTCTCCTCTCTCTCTCTCTCTCTCTCTCTCTCTCTCTCTCTCTCTCTCACTGGCTTTGTACATAAACTAATTCTGTTAAAATTTAGAATCTTGAGTATTTTTTGTCTAGTTTTAGTTTATGGTAAATTGGCTTTTGATGGCCGTAGCGAAAGATCAGTCTCTCTCTCTCTCTCTCTCTCTCTCTCTCTCTCTCTCTCTCTCTCTCTCTCTCTCTCTCTCTCTCTCTGGGCGGCTTCATCTGCATAGAATGCCTGCTGCCTCCGTTCATGTGCTCGGCGATAGTGACGCGTGTTTCTCAGTGTTGACTCTGAGCGCTTGGCGTTTTGTTTATGAATGTGTACGCAGGTTTATGCCGGTATGTGTTAGAATACTCGGAGGAAATTAGCTTGCGAGTGTCTCGACACACGCGCATGCATACGTAAATACCCTCTCTCTCTCTCTCTCTCTCTCTCTCTCTCTCTCTCTCTCTCTCTCTCTCTCTCTTGCACACACGTACAAGACACGCGATTGCGAGGTTGTGATATACGTTTGCTAGGCTTCTGCCTTGACGCTCGGGGAAGTGAAGTAACGTTGGTTTTGGTCAGTGCTTGGATGGGTGACCAGCTAGAAATGATTTAGTATGTAAATTGCTTGAATATGCGTTGGGTAGAGCGTGGGGCTAGCAGCTTTATCCCAAGAGTACATACTTTAAACTGGCATATTAACACTTAACTTTTTCTGTATATTATATGTATATATGTGTGTGTGTATATTTATGTATTATATATATATACACATACAGTATATATATATATATATATATATATATATATATATATATATATATATATATATATATATATATATATAAGCATGTCCTCTCAAACCTACAGTATAACAACTCACAACACAGCAAAAGCCTAAAAATAGATTGGATCCATTTCTTGCCCCCATGCAATTTCCCTGAATGGAAAAACCCTCATGATGGAGGGGCTATAGAATATTTTTAAATACGACGAGAACTGCCCGAATAACTCGGAGGAGTCTTACAGTCCCCGGCAAGCAAGGAAGCAAGCAAGCAAGCAAACGCGCGCGCGCACGCACGCAAACACAGGCTTCTGATTCATAGAGTGTAAGTGCGGCGGGCTTAAATTGAGTTTTCTTTCCAAGTACATGATTATGCGGCCTTCGACGATGGAATAATTTAAACTTTTAAAGAGTAGAACCGCGATGTTCTCTCACCAGAATCTGCAAGTAACGGTTATCCCAATTTGGAAAAGTTGCCGGTTAGTGCTTTCGCGGCGCGGAGATTTACCAACGAGGCCACTGCGGCGAAGTTATTAGCAATATCTCTTTGGAGGATGCTCGAGTGTTCGTTTTTATTTAAGTGAAGTAAGCTACAGAGAAGGGGATGCCTAGACTTGTGGCGTGTGGAGGAGATGCCTAGACTTCTGGCGTGTGGAGGTGGTGCCTAGACTTCTGGCGTATGGTGGAGATGCCTAGACTTGTGGCGTATGGAGGAGATGCCTAGACTTGTGGCGTGTGGAGGAGATGCCTAGACTTGAGGCGAGTGGAGGAGATGCCTAGACTTCTGGCGTGTGGAGGAGATGCCTAGACTTCTGGCATGTGGAGGAGGTGCCTAGACTTCTGGCATATGGAGGAGATGCCCAGACTTCTGGCGTATGGAGGAGATGCCTAGACCTCTGGCGTATGGAGGAGATGCCTAGACTTCTGGCGTGTGGAGGAGATGCCTAGACTTCTGGCGTGTGGAGAAGATGCCTAGATTTCTGGCGTGTGGAGGAGATGCCTAGAGTGTGGAGATGCCTAGACTTCTGGCGTGTGGAGGATGCCTTCTGGCGTGTGGAGGAGATATCTAGACTTCTGGCGTGTGGAGAAGATGCCTAGATTTCTGGCGTGTGGAGGAGATGCCTAGACTTCTGGCGTGTGGAGATGCCTAGACTTCTGGCGTGTGGAGGAGGTGCCTAGACTTCTGGCGTATATAGGAGATTACTAGACTTCGGGCGTATGGAAATTTAAAAATAACCTAATGTTTACATAAACTGAAAGATTGTGTAATGACCAGTCTGGTAATGATCGTCTCGATTTAGCAGCTAATTGGTTGGCTCACGTCTGCTAGGTCAGACTTTCGCTCCAGGCGCATTTCCTTCGCTTTCCATCCAGCTGTTAATGGGTATCATTGTTTGCTGGTGTCAAGAATAGGGCAGTAGGGCAGCGACTTCACGCCTACAGAGTTGCTGTGAAACCAGACATCTGGTTATAAATGTATTTATATATATGTATATATAAATTATATATATATATATATATATATATATATATATATATATATATATATATATATATATATATATATAATGTGTGTGCGTGTGTAGAGAGAGAGATAGAGAGAGAAAGACCGTTGCTTCTAACCCTTACTGCACACATCACATCAATGATAATAAACCAGCGATGCCAATATCGAGATTAAAAATAGAAACAAGACGTCCACAATACTAGATCACTGGCACAAAAAAAGGTAGTAAGATTAATGAAATGGTATCGGAAAATTGTAAAGAACGGTGCGATGTCATCGTCAGCTGTTATTTGTCCCTAAGAATCTGACCTTCCCTCCGCATAAAGTCCACATAGAGGTATACCAGTTACACAAAGATACGTGATGTACTTAGCCATGGCTACCGTTATTTACTGCTAATTGTATTCTTTTTTTGGTGTCAGTCGAATGTATTTTATGTGTACAAAAGAAAAAAAAATGTATAGCAATAATATTAACAAGATTTTCTCAAGTTCAGCATTTTGTGGAACGTTTATTATTAAAATCCCCTTCGAAGTACAACTATCTTAAAATCATCAAAATTCCCGTGTACCCAATTTGTTTGACGTTATTGTACAGAAGAATCGGTCTGATTATAAACCGTTGAGATTCTTAAGTGTGAATCACTGGACAGTGACAAGACCACTGGAAATTCTTCTGGAACAGCTGTTATTTGTGGAAGGTGTGGTTTCTTAGGTAATTTAGAAACAGCCACTTTTAACTATCCATATGTTTACGTGACTGTTTAGATTGATTTGTAGTTTGTTGCCATGTACGCTTTAGTAAAGATATTAAATTATTTTGCTCTGTTGATCAAGAAAAACTAGTTTTCGTGTATAAAGAATCTCTATGGTATTTACCGCTGAATATTGTATACTGTGCTTGTGCATAACTTTTTGCAGAGGCTGGAAGCTAGATTAGGGCACTTATACGTTATTGATCCCAAAAATGGCGTAATGTGGCTTTTATTATTATTATTATTATTATTATTATTATTATTATTATTATTATTATTATTATTATTATTATTTATTATTATTATTTAGGATGAGTAGGAAAGTTTGGTGATATAGAACATTTAAAAGAGATCATTCAACTAATTTTTCATGTAAAAATAATCTTTCTGTACAAAAATATGTATACTTGTTGAATGTGATCCAAAATGTGAAAGGTGTTTATATGAATTATCTTGTAGGTGACTAAAATATGTGAGAAATGCAGTCATATGACGGTTATGCTGCTAAAAGGATGGTATAGTTAGAAAAGACATCGGTATGTGGTTGACAATATGATTATATAACAGGTTCGATAATGAAATTGGGGTAAAAAAAAAATTGTTTTAAATGTGTACTACCAGTTAAGTTTCTTCTTAGACGTTCAATACGTGTTGCATTTTCTTAGGTCACCTTTCCTAGTGGAAAACAATTTTCGGAAAACAATTTTATCAGACGGAAAAAAGCTTTTTCAGAAGTTACTTGCAATCGGGATCTGAGATTGTAGCGTAATTGCGTGAATGCAGTTTCGCGGTTGAAACGATTTATTTTATCAACAGTATTCCTTTTGACAATTCCATTTACCCGATTTTGCCAACAAATTTCGAACAGTTATTCTTCAGATATGTGTGTGTGTAATTCATCTCTACCCCCTTTTGAATAAGCGCAATGGATGGTGCAAGCATGAAAGCAAGATCTGTACATTTTTATTTTTCTCTCGGTGCTATTGTTTGCAATTTACTGCAGTGGAAAATATTTGAAGAGTTTACTACTTCGATATTTTTTTTTTCTTTCTATCTCGCAGACTCTTTCTTGCTTACTTCTCGGTTCTATCAGATCGGTATTTCATTTTAAGTTGTTGGTGAAACCTGACCGTAATTTTTGGGAGAACATTTTCTAAAGGAAAGGTTGGATTTTTATTTTTTTTTATTTTTATTTTTTTTGTGTCATACTTATCGTTATTGAGCTTACATTTTCTCATCTCAAGAGGATCAGTGTTTTATGGTTTTAATACTTATATAGTAATAAGTTTAGTTTTTAATGTTTACTTATTGGTATTAAGAACTGTTGTTGAGGTGCTTTGTGTTTCATTGAAATGCTTACAAGGGTCTGCACTCTTTATTTATATTTATATATATATATATATATATATATATATATATATATATATATATATATATATATATATATATATATATATATATATATATATATATATATATATATATATATACACACACACATACACACATACAGAGAGCATCCTACAATTCCCCGGAATTTATATACCTATTTCACATTAACCGTTTCCAGCAGAAATCCGATGTCCTACGCCCCATACTTTTCTCGTTCCTTTCTCTAGAAGATCTCCCTGCTCCCAGCGGGACCTATTTCCCGCGTATTGTTATTTTCCGTGCATCTTGAATGCGAGGTCCGGCACACCGTCCCTTTTGATTTTTCCTGTATCGGAGCCTCATCAGGTCTAACTTCTTCTTCTTCTCCTTCTTGTAATTCCTTCTGGAACTGCACCATCAAGGTGGGGGGATGGGGGTGTTTTATGGAAACCGCTGTGTCGTTTAATCTGGTGTGAGTCCATTCTGAGTCCTTCGTATTTACGAGACAATGAGAGGAGTGCGATCACTTTTCTCTCTCTCTCTCTCTCTCTCTCTCTCTCTCTCTCTCTCTGTCACAGAGTAATCAGAATAGTATTTTTTGGAAAGTTCTTTCTCTCTCATTTTTTTGAAAAGTCCTCTCTCTCTCTCTCTCTCTCTCTCTCTCTCTCTCTCTCTCTCTCTCTCTCTCTCTCTCAGAATAATCAGAATAACCAGAATAATCTTTTTCTCTTCTTTCTCTCTCTCTCTCTCTCTCTCTCTCTCTCTCTCTCTCTCTCTCTCTCTCTCAGAGAATAATCAGAATAATCGTTTTTGGAAAGTTCTCTCTCTCTCTCTCTCAGAGAATAATCAGAATAATCGTTTTTGGAAAGTTCTTCTCTGTCTAATCAGAATAATCGTTTTTGGAAAGTTCTCTCTCTCTCTCTCTCTCTCTCTCTCTCTCTCTCTCTCTCTCTCTCTCTCTCTCTCTCTCTCTCTCTCTCTCTCAGAATAATCAGAATAATCGTTTTTGGAAAGCTTTCTTTCTCTCTCTCTCTCTCTCTCTCTCTCTCTCTCTCAGAGAATAATCAGAATAATCTTTTTTGAAAATTCTCTCTCTCTCTCTCTCTCTCTCTCTCTCTCTCTCTCTCTCTCTCTCTCTCTCTCTCTCTCTCTCTCTCTCCCCTATCCCCAAGCGGCCGTTCGCCAATCCTGTTTTCTTCATCAATCCTCAATGACCGTCCATTGGCTTCTTACGATCGCCATTCTCTCTTCCCCGGAAGCCACCCGTTCGTGGAGCTCACTGATCCTCTTTAAGAGAGGATTCCAATCCCTTATCTGACTGTTCCTTGATGCTCCTCCTCCTCCTCCTCCTCCTCCTCCTCCTCCTCCTCCTCCTTGTCTTCTTTGGCGCTGTTCCTCCCGAAAGGGATTCGATAGCATTTTATGTGCTTGGTTATGCCTCGGTGCATATTCAGTTTTCTTTCGGTTATGAAACCTCAGCATTTACAGTCTTTTTGGGGTAATCGTATCTTGTTGATGTAGCAGCTTTATATATATATATATATATATATATATATATATATATATATATATATATATATATATATATATATATATATATATATATATATAATAATGTTAATAACTTGTTAATTTACAAACGGTTATCTATATCACATTTCTAAACGATATTGCTTGTAGGGGTTTGGGAGGTTCCTTCCATTATTATATTCTGTTAACAAGGTATATGTTTGCTAATAATAAAAAAAATGATGATGGGCTTCTAAAGTAGATAAAGATGAACTGATTAAAATTCAAGATAAAGTTGAAATGGAAATCACGTTCCCCCCTTTATTTATAAGTCAACGCAACAGATGTATGGTACATCCACATGAAAGATTAGAATATTTTGAATAGAGCAGATTTAGGACCGACGTCTAGCCAGAATTCAAAATCGAATACTTTCGGGCGATTTATTGGAAGTCTGTTAAGGACGTTGCAATTCGAGGCTTGATACCGACTCTTACGCTTTGATTTTAGATAAGCCATAGACCGAAAAAACACTGCTTAAGGTCAAAGGTAACAAGATAGAATTTTCCCATTTCCCGAAACGACCATTCTGAAATGCCAGTTGGGCAGGTGGGGAATTGATTCCTAAATAACATTGGATTGACTTTTTGGTGAATTGATTTCCTAAATAACATTGGATTTAGTTTTTGGTGAATTGATTTCCTAAATAACATTGGATTTACTCTTTGGTATCTTGTGTAGCAGATCTGCTTTGATTGAAATTGTTCGGCTGGGGTACGTCGAACGATTTTGATTCAGTTTTATGGTAAGTCTTTTCTTTTTCCATTATGAAACCCTCTCTCTCTCTCTCTCTCTCTCTCTCTCTCTCTCTCTCTCTCTCTCTCTCTCTCTCTCTCTCTTAGATGGGTCACATGCTACTAAGAACAGAGGGTTTTGGAATAGCTAAGTTTTCACTTATTTGTTTTATATATACATCTCTCTCTCTCTCTCTCTCTCTCTCTCTCTCTCTCTCTCTCTCTCTCTTAGATGGGTCACATCTACTAAGAACAGAGGGTTTTGGAATAGCTGAGTTTTCACTTATTTGTTATATATATATATATATGTTATATATATAATTTATTAATATGTATATATATAAAAAAAGAATATTTTATTATTGAACATTATTTATTCATTACACGTTAGCATATTTATAATTTAATCTATGTACAATCAGCCTCTTTTATAATCAGTTAGTTATATATAGCCCTGCACGGTGGCCTATTTATATTACAGAAGAATTTATATTCATATTTTCCCAATACTCTATTAAATTACGTAATTATAACGCCATGAGTTGCGCTGATCTGGAATGAATGTCATTTATTTCCATTCCATTTTAATTAGTGATGGAAATGACGTAGCGAAAAATGCTTATTCATGAGAAGGGAATTATTGTTGTTTGTCCCTGATACTGACTACGTGAATTTCAGCATAAAAAGTTTGGTGGTCAGTTACACCAGTTGCACAGTTTGTCAAATGAGGATTCCATCATTTTGTGGGAATTGTTGTGGTTGGCAGTTCCCACAACTGAATTAGGCGTGGCGTTATTTTGTATGGTGACTTTGGCCATACATGGGCTTGCCGTTACTGTGGAGAGATTAAAATTCTATCTGTTATTGAACGACTTTTTTGTATTGTTTTTTTTTTTTAGGTGACGAATTTCCTCTAAATTATTATAGGAATCTTTGGTGTTTATTCTGTTGGTTAGGGTCTAAATTATCTGAATTCCGCGGTTATGCAAAATGAACCGTATCAAGTATAGTTTGCAAACGAATGTTTATTGCTGAATAAACAGAGGTTTTTGTTATTTTGATTTTTTGATTCAGCCCTTAGACGCCATTTTGCTTCCTAGAAAATTGCTCATGGAAAAAATTTAAAAGATATATTGCTTTCTTATGCAAATGCAGCTGCACTCAATTATAAAATTGACTAGGGAACCAAAACGCAGAGCCAACGACTGATTGTTGTACCCTCTCTCTCTCTCTCTCTCTCTCTCTCTCTCTCTCTCTCTCTCTCTGTAGCCAGTGTTGTATAACGTGGACAGGAAAGCTGGGGCCAGTCTCAGGATTTTTAGGATTGCACTAAATCTCCTAAATTAGAAGAAAACAATATTTGGAAGGTTTGAGACTCATACTTTAGAATTATTTGACAAAATGATTCATATTGTGAAAATAATCGTTCTCTTAATTCAAGAGCCTAGTTATCCACTGTAAGAGAAGACTGCTTAGGCAAATTCCTAATTGTTAATGTTACTGTACATTAGGCAAATAATACCTGTATACCATTGCTGAAACTATCAGCATGGGAATATGGGTATCGATGTCTATATGTATTTATAATGAGCAGAGAGGCTCCATAACTCATATGAAATCATACTTTGCTTGCATCATCTCTGCCAGACTTAGGCCTGCAAAGAGGTGGTGCTTATATATGTGTATATATATATATATATATATATATATATATATATATATATATATATATATATATATATATATATATATATATTATATATTAAAGGACCTCATTCAAACTGGATGGTGTCTAATGGAGTATTTATTCAGAAAAAGTTACAAGCTTTCTTAGACAGTCCACATTATCAAGTATCCGTATATATATGGTATACTAATGTACAGAACAATTGTGTATGTGATATATATATACCTTATATATATATATATATATATATATATGTATATATATATATATATATATATATATATATATATATATATATATATATATATATATATATACAGTATATGTATATATATACATAAACAGATAGAGATAGATAGTTAGAAAGATAGATGTTATCCATTTGATTCAGGATGAAACCCGCTGGAAGGGTCTTTGCATTTAGAGAAACGGCGATTAGATTATATATACACCTCCACTCACATTCAGCGAATTCATGTTATTTTTAGATCTCTCCCTCTCTCCATTCATTAACTTGAAGATAACTTTTGCAGAGCAAAGTGTCTGTACAAACTGTTACGAGAAGGCTAAACAACAATGCATTCATATACCGTTGGTTAACTGAGTTATTGTCTCGGCAATTTCCATGATGTTTTCACTTGGTTTATTTAGATTTTCTAAATTTTTTAAATGTCCAATTGAAGTTCAATAAAGTCTTGTTTTTAGGTTTTTGAACAGCTGCTCGAAATTGATTTTCTATCTTAGATAAGTAGTGGGGTAACACGTGGTTTCGTTAATATTTACTTTTATTATCGTTCTCATATTTATTTTCTTTAGGGTATGCTTAAGTTTCATAGTGAGCCATTAAATATTTCAACAGTTTTTCTAAATTTGTTGATGCCATTAAACGTTCAGGAGCCTGCGATGTGGAGTATGCTGATATTTTAATTATAATAAAATGTTTCATTATACATTAAAAGATGGCGGTGTCTCAAGTGAAGTGTCATTTATAATCAACGAGAATATAGAAAAGGAAATATCCTTTTTAATGCAGTTGCAAAGTATCTCCTCGTTAGGTCTTGTATTTTGGCAGCGCGGAGAAAAATACAAGATTGCCATTTGTTCCTGAACCAGAAAAAAAAAGTTTCAATGTGAAAGTATGAGAATCCAATATTAGATTTCAGTAAATTACGCCAAACTGGATTAGGTTTTTTTACCACTTCTAAGATGAATACACTGTTTTAAACCAATTAGAGATTTTTTTTAAATCTTTATATGGCCACCCTCTTATATCAGGTGCTAAGATGAAACTGTTTTAAACCAATTATTTATTTTTTTAAATTTTTATATGGCCACCTTCTCATATCAGGTGCTACATTTAGTTGCCTTATAGCAACTAGAACCAGTGTTGTTGAGCCGTGGGTGCCGACGTAGCATATCACAGTATTGGATATGAGTCCCTTTATTATCTTGTATTGATTTGATATTGAGTAATTTTTTGAATTTCATATATTTGTTCCTTGCCTCTTATATACATTTTTAACCTTTTAGTTCTATTTAATTTTATTTCTTGGTTTTAATTCATCTTTATTTTCTTCTTTTCTTTGGTTTTCACATGAGGCATTCTGTTTTGTGGAGTTCTGTGCAAGTTGTCTTGCTGATTCATTACAAAAATTGCAAAATTATGATGGTTTTCTTGTGTAGTTTCACCTGTGGCCATTATAATAGACTTGATGTCACATGGAAGAACAGTTTCAATCAGAGGTGACTTGTTTCGTTAATCAGGTGTATAATTTTTTTTTTTTTTTTAGTTATTTTTCATCTGTTGATACGGATATCATTCCAGAAAATTGTTTAAGTGACAAATGCTGATTAGACAGGTAACCTAATGTTCTGTACTAACTCAGGCTCCAAAGAAAACGAAGAAGAAAAAGAAAAGGAGAAAATGGGTTTTATATACAAACGAAACTGCTAGACTCTGTCTCATCATGGCAGAATGGTCAGGAAACCCAGGAAGGAGAAGTGTACCTCAGTTTAATCAGACCACTGAGCTGATTAACAGCTCTCCTAGGGCTGGCCAGTTTAACCAGACCACTGAGCTGATTAACAGCTCTCCTAGGGCTGGCCAGTTTAACCAGACCACTGAGCTGATTAACAGCTCTCCTAGGGCTGGCCAGTTTAACCAGACCACTGGGCTGATTAACAGCTCTCCTAGGCCTGGGCAGTTTAACCAGACCACTGAGCTGATTAACAGCTCTCCTAGGGCTGGCCAGTTTAACCAGACCACTGAGCTGATTAACAGCTCTCCTAGGGCTGGCCAGTTTAACCAGACCACTGGGCTGATTAACAGCTCTCCTAGTTCTGGCCAGTTTAACCAGACCACTGAGCTGATTAACAGCTCTTCTAGAGCTGGCCCGAAGGATCAGACTTATTTTACGTGGCTAAGAACCAGTTGGTTACCTAGCAATGGGACCTAAGCTTATTGTGGAATCCGAACTACATTATAACGAGGAATGGATTTATATCACCAGAAATAAATTCCCCTGATTCTTCATAGGCCGGTCGGAGAATCGAACGCGGGACCAGCAGGGTGCTAGCTGAGAACGTTACCCATACGTCCAATGAGGAACTGGGAATCCTAGGAGCTGACAGATAAAGAGATTACCAGGTAGACTCATGGAGAGTATACCAGATTACCACAAACTATAAATCAAGAGATTGTGTGGCAGATATTCTAAAGTCACCTGTATAAAAAAAATTATAGGTAGGCCACTCATTTCCACCTGGCCTGCGACCTGAATATCAAAACGCACCTGTACAAAATATAATGGTTTGCATATTCACTTTTGCCTTAGGAAAACATTTTCCTACTTGTTTCATTGCATATTCACTTTTGCCAGGAAAACATTTTCCTACTTGTTTCATTGACAAAGCTAACTTTTTAGTAGCTGGCTTTTAAATATGCAAGGAAACTTGGACGGGACTTCTGCTTCTCGGGCCATTCAGAAACTTTGGGCAAGAAATGGTGACTAAGTAAACAGTTCTCCTAAATCTTTAATATTCTGCCCTTGCATCAAAAATTCAGAAGGGTTAGGCAACGCCGGACTGCTCTCTCCTCATCTTTTTCCACTTTTTTTTTTTTTTTTTTTTTACGTGTGGGCTAGGTAAATATTTCTTTCACGTGGGTAAATTTTGTTGTAACTTCTTTTTGCTTCATATTTTTTTTTATCCAGTCCATTACCTGGCATTTACCAATTGGTTCTTAGCCACGTAAAAGAAGTCTAATCCTTCGGGCCAGCCCTAGGAGAGCTGTTAATCAGCTCAGTGGTCTGGTTAAACTTAGGTATACTTAACTTACTGAATGGATTTTATTTATATTTTTTAGCCTTGGATATATCATTCCGTAGACATTTGCTGCAGTTAACTTTTCGCAGCTTATCTAAGATCTACGTTTTGATTTTTGCTTGCATTGAAGCTAATGATTCTTGGATGTGACTGATAGGGGTAAACGGCACGTTGGTGGGATCTCTGCTTAAATCTTTCGTCATTTAATTACTTGGTATTATGCTACGGATGGAAACAGAATTTACAAACAATTGTAAATTCTGTTAGTTGGATCAACTGTTGAGCGCAAAATCTTTTCCCAATGCAATTGTTAGCCAGTACACACATACTCTGGTGTTATATAAAATCGTAGATTATTTTTGGGAATAAACAATAATTATTGTGAAAATTTAAGTTTGTTCTTACAAGTCGACAGTTATCCTGGGAAGCACATTTTAACTGGAAGCTAAAAGGAAAGTACAATATAAAATGGCTGGGATAAGATTGTTCCTATCACATTGTGTCAGTTGTTAATAAACTTTAATGGGAGTTAAAGGTTTGTTAAATATTAAAAAAAGGGCCATCACTGATGCATCGCTGACAAAATAATTTTGCAGTATATTGGTGATTCATAAGTATACGTCAGATTATCAAGAATTGTTCGTGTATGTATCTGTGTATGTATACCGTTGCCCCTCGGTGAATACAATACCATAAATACTTCAGATACTCTGCAAGAGGGCTCTTAATTCTTTCATACGTGCCGACTTTTTTTTAAGATTATCCATTTTCATGGTCAGTTGTTGGGCATTTTTTTTATGCTTGAACATGTTCAAGTTAACCGTACCAAACTTGAATAAGAAGCATTAATAACATAAAAGACATTCTCTGTTGTATGTCACGGTACATTTTGGTCGTAACTGGAGATGCAATATGGAGTCGATTTTCTTCCTCTGAGTTTAGACGTGATTGCCTTTATTAAGCAACAGATATTTTTAAACATATTTGGAAGAACGCTCCTTCATTTTTAGCACAAATTTATTTATAGCGTAGTTTTAAAACTCAAACGAAAAATAAAAAAAACCGGACCGTGTTTTGTTTAGATAAAAGTCTCTGCGAAACGAAAAGTAAAAATAGAGTTAGCAAAAGTCATTCATTTTATTATGAAGAGGTGGGTGGCTGCCTGGGAACTTTCCACTTGTCACTTTGAATATTTTCCCGATATAATTCCAAGCAAAGATGTCCGCATAGAAGGGAAGAAGAAAAATGAAACCTTCAGGAAACAATTTCGCATTTTTTGCCACCCCTTAAAAAAAATTTTTCGGTATATGTTGCGTTTGCTTTTTCGAAGCGTCTCTGTATAATGGAAAGAAAGTTTTTTGAGATCAGATGCAATTTGTGATACATGCAGGCGAATATGAATATGTATTACATATGTATATATATATATATATATAAAATATACATACATACATACTTATATATATATATATATATATATATATATATATATATATATATATATATATATATATATATATATATATATATATATATATATATATATGTGTGTGTGTGTGTGTGTGTGTGTGTGCGTGTGTGTGTGTGTGTTTGCGCTTGCTTGCTTGAAGTCAAAGGAACACTGGGTGCTAAGATGCAAAATACCATTTGGATAAAGGAAAACATACAATG
Organism: Macrobrachium rosenbergii; assembly: GCF_040412425.1. Lineage (NCBI taxonomy): Eukaryota > Metazoa > Arthropoda > Malacostraca > Decapoda > Palaemonidae > Macrobrachium > Macrobrachium rosenbergii. The sequence continues at coordinate 11,776,452 of NC_089780.1, read as the reverse complement.
AATCCTGACTCTTCGAAGAGATCTGCTACAATGGTCATAGAAATTTTGCATTATATGTTGATGAGGTAATGGTGGAGGGGAGATAGCTACCTGATTGAGAACAGTGAGGCGGGAGGCTGGGTACGAGTGGAGATTTGTGGAAGTGAAAGCGCAGGCGGGGGTCATGAGTGAAGGAATTTCTCAAATGCCTTTTTTGCGTCTTACGGCGTTACAGACGCACAGACAGATGGAAATACATTCGCTATTGGCCTAAGAAACTTAAATGAATATATGAACGAGGGTGGGTTCGCCATTGAAATGTATTTTTTCACATGCGCTTGAGCCTCACAGCTATCCTTTTTGCTAATGGTATTATGATCAGAAGAACTACTCATTGAAATTAACGAACTATTTTGTTTTATAAAACTAAAACCTGTGATATTTCTCTTCAACATTTTGGTCGAGTACACCAGTATTTCAGCACCTGTGAAATTGGTATTATGATTGTTTTCACCAACGTGACCGAAAATTTTACTGTTATTCCGTGAATATCCTAAAATATCTCTGTGCTGTTCAATTTTTGCACTGTCGTATCACTTTTCCAATGATCTGTCAGTTTGGCCAGTGGAAAAATTGTTACATGACTTAGGAATATATATGTGTGTTTCGTTATATGCTGTAGCAAAGAGCTTAGCTGCATGCCCGCTAGTATTTTCAGTATACTATTTTGTAAACTATTTTTTCGTTGAATGCTGTAATAACTTGAAAGTTTTGATGCATTTGGGAATATCTTTAATGCTATTACTCTCTGCTAGTGCGAATGGAGTATTTCCTGTTGTACGTTTCTCTGTAGTTATAGTAAAAACTCAAAAACTCCTTTTTTGACGCTAGTATTATCGTATCTGAGACAGGATAAGTGTCATTTTAATCCTAGCCTGTATTCCAAATTACTTAAATTTTACGGTCGTTATATTCGGAGCTTGTTACACATACTATTCCTAAAAATATGGACGTATAAAATTTTTTTTATCTATTATTGCTCTTGCAAATTATGTGTGAATTCCTTATTGGTCAAACGAGAAATCATTGAAAAGTGAGTGAAAGGAACATGATAACACTTTCCCAGACGCTACACAATAGCTGGAATTTTCCCAAAAATATTTAGGAAAGAAATATACAATACCAGTTTGTAACGTAAATATTCGGTAAGAGTATGAATATTTGCCTAGGAATGAATAAGTTACGTTGATGTATCTGAAGAGAAATATTGGGAATGTTTAGATTTAAAGGGCAGCAATTCTCCTGGCCCCACTAAAACTTGAAAATTTCTTCACAGGTGCGAGATTGAGAAATACACAGGAAAAGGATTTTTTTATTGGCGCTCTCTCTCTCTCTCTCTCTCTCTCTCTCTCTCTCTCTCTCTCTCTCTCTCTCTCTCTCTCTGTCTAAAAGAGGTTATGGTTCCTCTTCCTTATCTCTCTCTCTCTCTCTCTCTGTAAAAGAGGTTATGGTTCCTCTTCCTTATTCTTGCTGTTAATATTTTTGTAGCTTTATATATTCTCCTTCGAACTGTCTCATAAGCTTATTTAAAATTCTACTATTATGTATAAATTTTCTTGAAAAATTTTTTTTCAGATAAAGACGAGTTACAGTCTAGATGTTAAATTTTCCTTATGTATATATATAAATATATATATATATATATATATATATATATATATATATATATATATATATTATATATATATATATATATATATATATATATATATATATATATATATATATATAATATACGTATATTATGTACATACACTTACATATATTACACATTATATATATTATTTAATATGTGTGTGTTTGCATTTATGTATGTATGTATGTATGAATATATATAATACGATTTATTACGGCACATATCAGGCGACCAATGGTATGGCGAACAGTTTACTACTTATATTTCGTTATTTGAAATATCAAGGAGCTCAGCTGTATACTATGTTCGTATCAAACGTGTATACAAGAGCGTGCATTTGACCCTGCTTATCAACCGAGCTTACACATTTTTCCTGTCAGTGTTATTTCTTCGAACTGAAAGTTATTTTTGTTGCGTATTCCGAGATGTCAGTTTTACACGAGAGTTAGAAATTCGTTGCATTTTGCAGGTGTCATTCTTTTTTTTTTTTTGGATATTTTTTGTATGTTTTTGTAAAGATTTCAGTGGAATTGTCTCCTGGTGAACCTTTTGTCTTCCAAATTCTTTATTTAAATTTGCATGGTTGCATGAGAACATTGAAATTCATTTAATTTCCTCTCTCTCTCTCTCTCTCTCTCTCTCTCTCTCTCTCTCTCTCTCTCTCTCTCTCTCTCTCTCTCTCTCTCATGAGGACTCTAAAATTCATTTAATCTTCCCAAATTCATTCTCTCTCTCTCTGAAACTCTCTTTCTCAGAACTGAAACTCATCATTTTCTCAAATTCTCTCTCTCTCTCTCTCTCTCTCTCTCTCTCTCTCTCTCTCTCTCTCTCTAGAACACTGAAACTCATATCATTTTCCCAAATTCTCTCTCTCTCTCTCTCTCTCTCTCTCTCTCTCTCTCTCTCTCTCTCTCTCTCTCTCTCTCTCTCTCCCCCGTGGTCAGTGGAGTATTCGAACTTACGAGAAGGTTTGCTGAAATTACCAGCCCTTTAAAAGCATGCTTTTCGAAACGATGCGTATCGGGAATCACGTCTGAGATTAGTGTATTTTTATGCCTGGCCCCTAAGTGGTTCTTGGGCATTTCTGCCCCTTATTCCGATGTTTGGTTATGTTAAGTGAGATCGGCCACACGAGTAGCAGCGGTACTGGAATATTAAGTTCCTCTCTCTCTCTCTCTCTCTCTCTCTCTCTCTCTCTCTCTCTCTCTCTCTCTCTCTCTCTCTCTCTCTGAGTCTGCGTGTTTGTGGTTTGACTTTCCACTTCTGCATTAAGTATCAGAAAATTTTATATGACATTACATTGCTTATACTTACTTTAAATGCATATGGAAGTCTTCAATTTGCATTTAATAAATAGGCAAATTTTTTAATAAACAAAAAACTTTTGCAATTTCTCTCTCTCTCTCTCTCTCTCTCTCTCTCTCTCTCTCTCTCTCTCTCTCTCTCTCTCTCTCTCTCTCCGAGTCTGTGTGTTTGTGGTTTGATTTTGCACTTCAATATTTTAAGTATTGAAAAGTTTTATTTAACAGGTTGCACTGTTTCTACATACTCTTAAATAAATATGAAAAACTTGAATATTCATTTATTAAATAGAAAATTTTTTCATCTCTCTCTCTCTCTCTCTCTCTCTCTCTCTCTCTCTCTCTCTCTCTCTCTCTCTCTCTCTCTCAGTGTGCATGTATGTTTTTTGACTTTGCTGATATTTGAAGTATTCCCAAATATTATTTGACATAGTACATTGTTTCTGTATACTGTACCCTTAATAAATGTGACGGACTTGATAAACTCAATAGATAGACTCATTTTTACATTATAATCAACAGTCTCTCCGAGAAATTGACTATGAGATGGACCTACTTTTAAGGGTTTCAGATCCCCATAGATGGTTTGAGTGGATATAGCGTTGATCTGGGAAAATCACAGGTCAGCGGTTCAAACCCCCTAAAAGGAGAAGGTTCCCCCGTAAGGGGATAGTGTCGTCGGTGCGCCTCACGCAGTGCACTGTAGGCATTACGCAAGGTTATTTGCAACGTCCCTTTGGCCCTTAGCTGCAACCCCTTTCATTCCTTTTTACTGTACCTCTGTTCATATTCTATTTCTTCCATTTTACTTTTCAACCGTTCCTAATAGTTTCATAGTTCAACTGTGATTTTTTTTTCTGTTACGCCTTTCAAACCTTTTTACTGTCAATTTCCTTTCCAGCGCTGAATGATCTCATAGGTCCCAGCGCTTGGTCTTTGACCTTAATTTTGTATTCCATTGTATTCCAAAGAGGAGGAGGAGGAGGTTTGTTTAATTATTCTCATTTTTCTTTCATGTTATAAGCAGCTACATCTGGCTTCTCGCTTTTTAATATCAATTCAAAGCTCGAATACTCATTAAGAATGCGTAATTCTAAATACACTCTCTTTTATGTATTTAAAAAAACAAATCCTAACACAAAGATGGTTATGATCAAACGAGTGAATACCCATTACCGCTTCCCCATGCATATATTAATACGCACCTGTTTATAAAGGCGTTTTTAATTGTTGCAGAACTGCAAATGATTTTTTAACGCGAACGTTCCGTCTTTGGCCGTTTTAATGCCGGGGTATTTAGGCCAGTCAGTCATTGCACATAAGCCGATTAGCTAATGGGGATTTATAAATTTTCTGCATCAGTATTTGTTAGGTAGAGGATCATTAATAAGAATGAATCATGTATGAACGCACCAATACTTTTACTATTAAGGAACATGGAGAATTCTGATACGTGATTCATTTTTGATTGTGACCGAGGATGTTGGGAGTTCTCATATTTTTTGGAGATGGGAGAAGATGAGTAGATATGCAGATTGGTCTGTATATATTTGTACGTATAAGTACACTTTGTATTTATGAATATATTGATTATATAAACACACGCACATATGTATACTCTTTTCCTCTTGGGAAGGCTTCAGAAGGTCTTACCCACCCAAATCTCAGCCAGTGTTTTGGCAATAGGTTTGTACAGTGTAAATGATTGGTAGGGTTATCCGAAACCCTCAGTTACAGCTGCGTTGGTCACGTTTCTCAAACTGAAGTGCCACCTTCCATCTCGTTATTTGAGATCATAGATGAAGCCTTGAGGAAGACAATATTCCTGAAATTAAAATCAAACAGTGTGAGCCGATATTTATTCGCTGAAATATTGGCCATAAATAGTTAACGACGAAGAAACTTTAACCTTTAGTTAATGCGTAGGTGGGAAAGTTAGTGCATCGAAATGTACACATGCATACACACACGTGTGTGTATGTGCTTGTACTCCAGAGATTAGAATGGCCTATCCAGTGATAAATCCAGGTGAAGTCAGTGAAATTTCGGACTGAAAGAGTGAAATAGATCAATGGTAGTAAGGCTACTGTGGTTGGTTATTAGGCCAGCAACTTCATCCCAAAAGGCAGGTCGAGTACCTGAAGATGTTCGTGTCTGTGTGTATGTATGTATGTGTTAGTGTTTTTGAATTCCCAGTGGTTGTAACGACGAGAACGGAGACAAAAATGGCTGACACACTTTCGTAAGTCTTTAGATGGCATATTGGTCGCTGAAATGCAAAGAAAATGACGGAATTTCATGCCTTAGATGTTGAAAGAGAAGAAAGGCTCTGACAAGGATTCTGAAGCTCGCTCTTTCTCTCTCCTCAAGTAGTTTGTTTAAACACGAGTTTTAATGCGTATCTTGGCAGGCTGCTGTCGAGCAGCTCCCAATGCCAACGTTTCATTAAGGAAATGAGAGAGAGAGAGAGAGAGAGAGAGAGAGAGAGAGAGAGAGAGAGAGAGAGAGAGAGGTTATTCTGGAGTTTTGAAGGAGAATAACGAAAGATTGGTTTCCATCATGTATCATGAGAGAGAGAGAGAGAGAGAGAGAGAGAGAGAGAGAGAGAGAGAGAGAGGTTATTCTGGAGTTTTGAAGGACAATAACGAAAGATTGGTTTCCATCATGTATCATTTTTATAACCCAAAATTTAGGGAGAATTTTTCTCACACATAACTGATTGTGTTGTCGTCAGGTTAAATTTCTGCAGTTGCAAAGACCTTTTTTTTTTTTTATTTTTTTAGTGTCCATGAGCTATTATAACTTTTAAGAAAACTGTCATTATAATAATGATTACTGATGATTTTCATATACGTTGTCTCTGTTAGTCAAATCCAGTAAGAGACGAGCGCGCGAGTGCGCGTCGGAACATTCCAAGTTATTGGCCCTCTCGTAGAATTTACAGGACCCCCGAAACGTCGCGCTGCGTCCGCATTAACATAAGGCTGCAATAACGGCTGGAAACAAGTGACGGCCGAGGTGACCAACAGCGCCATTACAATCAAGTGTTGGGTATCATACCCGTAAAGTCCAATCCGACACTTGACAGTGATGACCCCATCGATACGTCGCGGGGTATAAGGCATGGATCCCTAATATGCACTTGCCCCGGCTGTTCCCATTACATACATCAAGAAGGAGATGTCGTCCTCCTCCTCCTCCTCCTCCTCCTCCTCCTCCTCCTCCTCCTCCTCCTCCTCCTCCTCCTCCTCCTCCTCCACACATTGGGAGACGTCTTCTCCAGATAGAGCAGGCGCGCTTCCTAGAACGGTGTGGTGTTGCTATTTTCGGCCTCGTTTTGGATTGATCCATTCTTCCTTGGTCCTTCTTGTTCCTTTGTAAGTCTCTCTTTGGATAAAGTAAGGAATGATTTTTTTTATTTTTACAGTCTTTCTTTGAGGTCTCTCTTTGGATGAAGTGAGGAATGATTTTTTTTTTATTTTTACAGTCTTTCTTTGAGGTTTAGTAAACATTAAATTGAAAGAAATTTTCAATGCGTTAAAACCTCCTCTTTCCTTTTTGTCAGTTAAGGATCTGTCAGTCATTGTTTTCTTTCTGTTTCTTTGAGATCTGTCAATCCCGGTTCGTTTTCTGTCTCATGAGAGATCTGTCAGCGGCGGTGTTGACAATTGCGTTGGTATTTACTGTAAAGGTTTCATCAGTTTTTGGATTCGATCTGTCAGTCCTTTTTTTTTTTTTTTTTTTTTTTTTTGGGGGCGGGGGCGTGGGGGGGACTGTCAATCCCATATTTCACTTTCTGTTTCTTTAGCGAACTGTCAGCGGCACTAAGAACAATATAATTATTTATTAAAGAGGTTTCATCTGGTTTAAAGATGCTTGAATGCGCGTGATTTTTAATTATGGTGAAACCCGAAGCATTTTCGATAAGGCAGTCACTGTGTTATTTTTATTTTTTATTTTATTTTTATTTTTTATTTCTATTTTCAGTTTCCTTGTGGAATGAACTTTCTTCTGTTTACTTCTGTCAGGTTTTGGGGAGTTTCTACATGTGGGCATTAATGAGTAAGTGAATTTGGATTATATATATATATTATGATGCTGATAAGTTTTATTGTGTTAGAATCCCAAAGGTTTTATATCAATGAAGGCATTACACTAGCTAGCGCCGTTATGAATGCAGAGTTCAGGCTATAAAACATACCTTTAAAATAGTTTATTAGGTCGAATACCTTGATACGTTGAATCATTTTTTATTGATTTTTAAAAAGTATAATTGAGGACTTATTTAAATTTAATTTTTACATGGTGAAACGCTTATTGATAATATTCTCTGTTAAATATAGGTAATAGTTAAAAAACACAATATGTGCAATATATAAAAGTGATTTTTCCATTAATTGTAATACTAATATGTAAAAATGATAGTTTGTTTTTGGAATATATGATACATTAACCTCTTTATAAATGTATATAAAAGTATAAGAGTAAAAGCATTGTAATATATATATATATATATATATAATATATATATATATATATATATATATATATATATATATATATATATATGTGTGTGTGTGTGTGTGTGTGTGTGTGTGTGTGTGTGTGTGTGTGTGTGTATGTATGAAGGTTATGACAAACGATATTTTACATTCAGGTGGAGGAGGTTTCTCCGTATGAAATATGTAGAGTAAACCACTGGTCTCTGGAATATCCCGCTGAGAAATTCTGAATCCTCTTGGAAAGCGTTGTCACTGAGTCAGAGAAAAGAATTGGTGCATTTTAAATCAGACTCCGGCCATCTCCATGTCACGTATTTCGAAAGATCGGGTGATATTGAAATTTTCTGTCGGTGTCATCATTAAGTGTCCCTAAAGCGAAAGGCGCAGTGAAATACGATTGTGCAGTGCCTGGCCGTGTTATTTTTTTTTCGGTGGTCGACTTCCTTTCGGACCGACTGTGTGTGTGTGTGTATATATATACATATATACATATATATATATATATATATATATATATATATATATATATATATATATATATATATATATAAATCTATGTATATACGTGTTTCTTCATATTTTTTGTCTTAATTGATTTTTTTTAAATACTTCTTTCTGTGCTTTATCAAAAAAATTGGAGCTCTTATCAGTGCCGGAAAATTAACAAAACCACTTGGCCTTCAGTATTCGGAAAGGTTGTTAGTGATAAAATTTCAGTTCTAGTTCATCCTATGACTTTTTTTTTTTTTTTTTTTTTGAGGCATCCTTTGTCCATTTAATCTTTCCTTTATCAGAACAGCATTAAAAGCAAGACTCCATAGGGGGGTTATTGCTGTCAGTATATCTCACGAGGTATACTGTAGGCATTACTTAAGGTTCTTTGTAGCGTCTCATCGTCCCCTAGATACAACCCCTTTCATTAATTTTACTGTACCTCTGTTTATATTCACTTTCTTCCATCTTACTTTCCTCCTTCTCCTAACAATTATTTCATCATCGTGTTCAACGGTGAATGACCTCATAGCTCCCAGCGCTTTCCCTTTGGCCTGAATTTTATATTCCAATTCAAAGTAAGAACCAGAAAAAAAAAATTCTATAAACCGCAAACCTCCTCTAGGGTGACCAACAAAATTACTCTTATCCGGATCTGCATCTTTCCCAAAAGGAAATGTTCTTAGAATTCCTTCCGCAACGTTTGATATAATTCCAGCAACAAACAGACTTAGAAATAGACAGACGAGTAACTCGAACTCAGTACATAGCATCCTTATCAGACGTAAGTGGTGTAGCCTAATACCCTCTGATGAAACACCAAGATATTCCCATTAACCTCTTGAGAGCTTAGGCATGTACTTCGTCCATTATTGATTGCACTTGACTGCCTGATTTTATCAAATGATATTCCAAAAACAACGATTTTTAACCTGATGGTATTCTCCTCTCATGATAAAAGTAAAACTTCAATGAAATGATTTCAAGGAAGGCTCTCTTTTTCTCTTTCTGAACTGGTAAAGTTTGACGCACGTAATTCCGCGGCATTCCTTTTACCACAAGGCTTAGCGGTAAAAATAAAAAAAAATAAAACATCCCAGACTAATATTTGTGGACCTTTATCGAAGAGTAGTTCAAGGGAAACTTTCGTCACGAATCAAATCAGTTGTGAAAAAGTTGAATAGTTCCCTTCTTTGATGGTGGATTCGCGTCCCAATCTTTTTCGGGATGCAGTTTTTTTTTTTTCTTTTTAGTTATTGGGCTTTGAATGATGGAGAACGTCTTTTCTTGTAAATTTTCCATTTCTGAAGGCTGAGGCAGTAAACGTGCATACATATGTATGCATGTATGTATATATGTATGTATTGATGCCCACACAAACTCGATACTTCTTCAGTAAGCAAGGGTACGTCTACACTACAATAAAAAAGTGTCATAACTCATGTCTGCTCCGTAGCGGGCAAGTGCCGTCAGTGCACCTTATATGGCACACTGTAGGCATTACATGTAGGTCTTTGCTGCGTCCCCTCGGCCCCTAGCTGCAACCTCTTTCATTCCTTTTACTGTACCTCCTTTCATATTCTCTTCCATATGACTCTCTTGAGGTTTTCCTCCTGTTACACCTTTCAAGCCTTATTACTGCCAATTTCCCTTTCAGCGCTGAATGACCTCAAAGGTCCCAGTTGGCCTAAATTGTATTCAGTTTTAAACTCATGTCTGAAGGTTGTCTCATATATATCACAAACAGGTTGACAACAAGTCGGCGACCGTAAGTGGGGAACGAGCCTTGGGCAGATGTGAATAATCATGTGGAGCACAGGTTAGGACTAACACTAAATCGTTAACTTGAATTCAGCCTGTTTGTGATATGTGTTTATGACATGTTTCACTGTATTAAGTGCGCACTGTTACAAAAGTTTCCACTAGATTAGGTTTTATTATATTATAGAAACAAGAACGCAGTTTATTATCTACAACAGAATCTGGCAGGCTTGTAGATTAGTTCGGATGGCGTTTAGGCCTATGAGTATTCCTGCTCTGTCTGTCTCTCTGTCTGCGTGCCTGCCTGTCTATCTGTTTGTCTGCTTTTATGTCTGTCTTTAACGTTTTGTTTGTGATGGTAGGACCATTGAGGTGACTGCAGTGTTTTTTTTTCTTTAACGATTGTGGACATTTTCGCGAAGATTTGGTATGTTACACTCATCCAGTAACCTTTGATCATTTTTCTGTATAAAAGATAAGAGAACAGACCACCTGTCAAAAGATTTCAAAGAGAACAGACCACCTGTCAAAAGATTTCAAAGAGAAAGACCACCTGTCAAAAGATTTCAAAGAGAACAGACCACCTGTCAAAAAGATTTCAAAAGATTCCAGAGAAACATACCACCTGTCAAAAGATTTCAAAGAGAACCTGTCAAAAGATTTCAGACCACCTGCCTGTCAAAAGATTTCAAAGAGAACAGACCACCTGTCAAAAGATTCCAAAGGTTTCAAAAGATTCCAGAAGAACAGACCACCAGTCAGTAGATTTCAGAGAGAACAAAAGACCACCTGTCAAAAGATTTCAAAGAGAACAGACCACCTGTCAAAAGATTTCAGAGAGAACAGACCACCAGTCAGTAGATTTCAGAGAGAACAGACCACCTGTCAAAAGACTTCAAAGAGAACAGACCACCTGTCAAAAGATTTCAAAGAGAACAGACCACCTGTCAAAAGATTTCAAAGAGAACAGACCACCTGTCAAAAGATTTCAAAGAGAACAGACCACCTGTCAAAAGATTTCAGAGAGAACAGACCACCTGTCAAAAGATTTCAAAGAGAACAGACCACCTGTCAAAAGATTTCAAAGAGAACAGAGAAAAGATTTCAAAAGAGAACAGACCACCTGTCAAAAGATTTCAAAGAGAACAGACCACCAGTCAAAAGATTTCAAAGAGAACAGACCACCAGTCAAAAGATTTCAAAGAGAAAGATTTCAAAAGATTTCAACAAAAGATTTCAAAGACCACCTGTCAAAAGATTTCAAAAGAGAACAGACCACCAGATTCCAAAGAGAACAGACCACCTGTCAAAAGATTTCAAAGAGAACAGACCACCTGTCAAAAGATTTCAAAGAGAACAGACCACCTGTCAAAAGATTTCAAAAGAGAACAGACCACCTGTCAAAAGATTTCAAAGAGGACAGACCACCTGTCAAAAGATTTCAGTGACGATACGGAACCGGGAAAATTCGACCCATGACAGTACGCTGATGAAATGATCACCTTTCTGACGTAAGTTCCTCAATCTGAACTTTGCCTTAATAGTACATCACCAGC
>NC_089780.1:11737665-11760165 GCF_040412425.1 Macrobrachium rosenbergii | reverse complement strand
ATAAATTTATTTCAGCGAAAATTTGGAGTTTTTACATAACTTGCCTGTAGGAATACTTAGCAGTGTAATGGATATAAATTTATTTCATTTAAACTTTTTGAGTTTGTATTATAAAAGGCTTTAAGATAATTTCCATCATTTCACTCTATGAAGTTTTATTGTAACAGGTTTTGTTAAGATAACTTCTGATTGAAATACAGAACAACATTTTATGTATGCAAATAGCCCATGTCTTCTCGCGTCCGTAATTTGTGTATTACATTATTCACCTGCTTTAAAGTAAGTGATCATTTTGTTAATCCGAAATAAATTTACTTCAGATAAAACCCGGAATTTTATATTTATGTTCTTAAGGTAAAAATTACAACTTGCCTTTGAGGCAGTTCACACTTAATTTTTACCTAATTTGATAAATCAATGGTTTTATATTGACAGGCCAAAATTCCACCCATTACCCCAGTTGATATAACTACCTCGTAGTTGAGTTTACAACAAAAATTACGTTTGAAGCTGTTCTGATATTAAATTAGGTAAAAATGAAACTTGTCTTACTGGTTTTTACTTAATATTGTAATGGAAAGAGATTTAGAGAGAAAGAGAGAGAGAGATAGAGAGGCTTTAAGAGAAAGAGCACAGTTCTTTTCATGACTTCCAATTCAATTGAAATAAATTTACTTAAAATTAATCTTCATTTTATAGATAATCCATTAAGGTAAAAATTACGTATTGTCTTTTGGGATATAATTTTTATATAATTTTTCTTTTAATTTTATGAATAAGAAAACAAAAAGGCCCCGTCCTTCTGGTGTTCCTACTTGAGTTGGTAACTGTGGCAGTCGTCCTCTATACTCGCTGCACTTGCTTCCGTTGCCTCACAGGTGTATCACACGCAGCACTTTAAAGTGTCCTCCCTCTGACAAGTGTTTCTCTTCCCACTCAAGGTCGTCGAATGTCTCGGTTCCTCTCCAACATTTTTGTGGGGTTTCACTTTTCTGCTTCAGCGCCCTCCAGTGATTCCCCATTTTTAAGCAAATCAACTTGTCTGGTACAGGCCCCATTTTAATGGAAATAAATCTTTGTTAAATTTTAAATTATCATATACTGAATTCCTTTCCTGTGTTTATGATTGTCGTACAGAAGTATCTTTGCTCGTCGTAAATCCTTTGAATTATTCAAGACATTCCATTATCTTGAATCCGTCTTTACATTGTAAATTTTAAGTGTTTCTCTGAAAACATGTCATGTATCAGCAACATACATAGTGCTTTTACATCAGTGATTTTTATGTATACATAAGCATATGCAAATTAGTGCTCTGCTGTAGGAAAAATCTTCCTTCTTATTCTAATGTCAAACGCTTCTAAAAGCTAAATGCTCCCATGCTTTTATGAACTGTAGGCTTGGTTACGTTTCTTACGAACTCCATGAATCGTCAGTGTTGATTTTCCTTAGCCCACACAGTCATTTGACAAGCTACGTTACTAATCCTTACTATTAGTTCAATATCTGTAAGCTGTGATAATTTACAGACACACATCATATATGTATGTACATTCATGAATAGGGACTCAAGGGATTACTTCAATAGATAATCCAAAATAAAGGACCTTATAAAGTTTTCTTTTAATTTTACATTGAAAACAAAAAGTTTTTCCTCTCTTTCCTGCTTGAGTTGAATGTATTGTTTAGTCAAATCCTGTTCATCTGCAAATGGATTCTCTAAAACAGACAAGAAAAAAAAAAAGTGTTTCTTGCTTTCGAATAGTTCCTCTCCAAATTTTTGTGGGAGTTAGCAGAATAACAGACTGAGTGAAACAAATTTTTATCGCACCAGATATATATCCCCTATATATATATATAAATATTATATTATCATATATATATATATATATATGTTTATGATTGTCGTATATAAGTATCTTTGCTATATATATACTTTGAATTATACATACATACATACATTGAATCATACATTACATTGTAAATTTTAACCGTTTTCAAAAACATGGTATCAAAAACATAATACTTTTTCTGAAACAAAATCAAACATGGTGTATGGCCAAATCGAACCCTTCCCAAAAAATCTAAGCTTCTTCAGTTCTTGTCAAACGCATGTAAAAAAATTTTATTTTTTTTATTGTGAGTGCCTGAGGTTATTTCACTGAAAAAATGTAAATTAATCGGGAAATTCAGTGTTGATTTGAACTGTATTGATAATTCATTTGACAAGTTTTGTTACTTAATATTATACTATTAGTTCAATATCTATATATGTGATAATTTACAGACGCACATCGTATATGTATGTACATTCATAATAGGGACTCATATATATATATATCAAGTAGATATGAAAAAAAAGAACGGGGTACAAAGTTTATCCTGACATTGACAATTTTTTCCTCTCTTGACGAAGGACTGATGTTTAGTATTAAATCCTGTTCATCTGCAAATGGATGCTCTAAAACAGTACTGTCGAACATACAAAACCGTTAGAGATTGCTTTTTATCCAGCCACAGGCTGGTGTTAGCAGAATAACAACTGACAGATTTCAAACTATTGCCTCCGTGACACCTGTCAGTTGTGGATCTGAGGTCGCCTATGGTCGGTATGTTTATCAGTATTGTCCCCTGAGAGTATATTGTGATTTTTAGCCAAATGAGTTTTGAAGGCCATTCATACCTTGACACCTTCCTGTGGCTGGCTACATAGTCTCTAACGGTTGTGTATGTTCGTCAAAACTGTTCCTGTAGCATATATATTTTGACTTCTAATGAATGAATCAAACGTACAAATGTGATAAAAATCATATATATATATATATATATATATATATATATATTTTTATATATATATATATATTATATAAATATATATATATATATATATATATATATATGTATATATATATATATATATATATATATATATATATATATATATATATATATATATATATATATATATATATATATATATATATATATATATATATATATATATATATATATATATATATATATATATATATATAATGTGTGTGTTTCTGGGATGCGGCTTCCAGCTCCATTCCCTTTATTAATCATTGTTTTGACCACCACAACCTTCCAAATACATCATTTTAGTCAAAACCCAATTTTACCGTCAAAACACCGACTACCGAAACAGACTTCTGCGTTGTATACTGTCAATGATCTTCTTTCACTGTCAGTTCACTGTCAGTTTCGATCAAATCCAGACTGTTCCCCTAATTCTCGAACCTGTCGCTTTTTCCTTTCGTTTATAGAACCGGCGATTTGCATAACTCGTTTTCCTTTCGTTTTTTATTTTATTGGTGAAGGTTGATTCACACAGTCCCTTTTTTTTTTAGCAAAGACGAAAAACAAACGCGCTCGTCTTTTGTTTCTTGTGATATCTGTTGCGTCATTCAGGAATACTACTAAATCGTAATATATGTATATATATGTATATATATATATATATATATATATATATATATATATATATATATATATATATATATATATATATATATATGTGTGTGTGTGTGTGTGTGTGTATGTAAATATAAAATATATATAAGGAAAGAGAAATAATGTGTGTGTGTGTGTGCTGTGTGTGTGGCCTTAAAAGACGACATAGGCTACAGTCCTTTCGACTCAGCTAAGTAAAGGACTACAAGTCGAAAGGCCTTGCAGCACCCGTTGTTACTGTTTCCTTCGTGGATTTTGTCTTTATTTATATGTTGATCACGTTCCATATTTTCGTGATTCAGTTGTACACACACACACATATACATATATATATTCCTCTTTTTTATCGGGATAAAGTTTTCTTCCCATTCTTCCTTAGAAACCTTTCTTTAAGTATTACGCAACTTTCACATTGAAGTGTATCATTCAGAGGAATAGTTGCTGTTTGTAATCGGTGTTTTTGTAAGACATACTGGTTTGTATTCGAAACCAGAGGAACAGTTTTATTTTTGAGAGAAATCGGACAATTGGTTTATTTTCTTATTGTTTGAGTACAGCCACAGAAAGAAATCATCGACTGAATATCTTTAATGGTGTCATCTAATAGAGAAAATATTTCCGTTTACGCCAGTGCATTTTCTTAATGACCTTCAGTTATGCTTATATAAATCATACACTGTATATTTGTTACGTAAGATAAGGGCTATATGAGTGCAACTCTTGATGAAAAGAATTTGTTTCAGATTAATGATCCATGTTGCAAATAATGCAAGCCAATTAACCAAAACTATATGACGTGTATAATTAAGTGACCGTCAGTATGTATAGTAGATTAGACATCTTATCACATAAAATTCGATATACATAAGGGAATTATTAACCCTAATCATCTTTCGTTGGACAGTGACCAAGATACATGTAAAGGCACAATACGTTGTGCAGTTGTATGACAACATTAAAGCATAATGAGGAAACCTAGGAAAAATGGGAAAAACATTTGGTGCGCAGCTTAAAAGAACATTGGCAGCACTGAACGTGACGATCGGACTTGACCCCTAGTCATTGATCGCGTGATTGGCCCAGATTAAGAATTTCTACGTCAGTAACACTAGCACGTTCCCCTACCATAGCAAGTCCCAACCCACGTCCTGATTCTCCCCCCCCCCTATTTTTTCCTGTCTTCCAGATCATCTCTTTCCAGAGAAAACTCAGTTTCGTGATTTATGATAGGTTTAAAGATATCGGTCACAGGAATCTTATTGACAGATTTGCCATATATCTCTTGAGCTTCCATTGGCCCGTTCGAAACGAAGGTTTTTATAATTGTCGGATTAATATGGGTGATCGCTTATTCTCGTTATTTTTTGTGTCTGTTAATTCATTTAGGCAGTTACATGGCGGTTAGCCATTACATGATCGATACAGAGAGAGAGAGAGAGAGAGAGAGAGAGAGAGAGAGTATGGTTTCTTGTTTTTATTGCAAGAAACGTCTGCTGCGTCCCACTGATTGAGAATAATTATACGACTGTTTATTATGTATAGCTTAGGAATTGAAGCCACGCTTCAAAATAGAAGCAAAATACATTAACATGAATAACGGATGTTGTCCAATTCATAGTTATACATTTATGTTTGCAAATTGTTGCTTGTATTAATTTAGCACGATAAGGGCCGTTAATAAGGGTAAAAGTAAGCAGAAAGTGCATACGCGCGCGCACACATTCGGGAAGTTTAGACCGAAATAATTCAACTCTTAGCTCTAAGGTGTGGGAGAGAAGTTATGACAAGAGTGAATGAATCTAGAATGCAACTTCATTATCTGCTGTCTGTGTGAGAGACGCCCTAATGAATAGGTGCTAAGGTGGTGTTCAATATTATATGGCGAAATACAAGTTAGGTCAGTGTTGACTGACATTGAAATTTCACAGAAGTGGATCGTGCGTAAGATATACGACTATTTTGACAGTAGATGTATCTCCTCTCTCTCTCTCTCTCTCTCTCTCTCTCTCTCTCTCTCTCTCTCTCTCTCTCATGTCTGGAGTTTGTTGATAATCCAGCGCTTGTACAGCTAAGGGTTACATATTGCATCCCCTAACATTGGTTCATAATCATTCAGTAATTTTGAGTTATCCTCTCGAATCGAATTCATGAGGAGATTCCTTGTGTGTGTGTGTGTGTATATATATATATATATATATATATATATATATATATATATATATATATATATATATATATATATATATATATATAGATATAAATATATATATATATATATGTGTGTGTGTGTATTTGTATTTATATGTTATTAAACTTGGGAAATATCAGTGAATTTTGTACTTCAGCCAACATGAGAGTGTCAATTTGATATATGAAAAAAATGAGTGGAAACGTAATATAAAATGAACTCTTTCGATTTTATTTTATATACATATGTATTATTTATTTTTAAATATCGTGTGTTTATGTATATACACCATGTATGCATTATTTGTCTGTCTTACAGTTACTTGGTTTTTACCAACACAAAACAAATTTCTTCCCCGCATGTCGAAAAATATTGCATAAAATGCTGTCTCTGTAAATCTTAACAAATTGCCCCTTAAAGATCATAGACCTGTACGAACAAAGTTCATAGAGTTGTGAGATTAAGCATGGAAGTTATCAATGGGTTGTTAGGATAATTAACGTAAAGGGCGTGGATTCTAGGCGAGATGAGTGTGAAAAGCGGCCCCCTGTTTTATGAAGAGGAACGTGCAGTGTCTTCGGTACTCGTCGCCATTGAAGGGGAAGGCTCAGTCTGATTTATAAAAAAAAAAAGGCTCAGTCTGATTTATAAAAAAAAAAAAAAGGCTCAGTCTGATTTATAAAAAAAAAAAAAAAAACACTTAACGCAGTGCAGAACTGTACTTGAATATGTAATAAATCGCCCTGGAGTTGAAATGTTTCCCATCTTTTTCCAGTACTGGCAATAACAGTTCTTAATCCTTTCAGTGATCGAGAAAGAATCATTGTTTTGTGCGAGGTATCTAGAGGAAATTTGCAAAAATGGGAGTATTTTTTTACCAGCTCAATGCGTTACTGTGAAGAGAATACTTGATTCTAGCTCATAAAATCACTCTCTAACATGTACGAAGCGAGGAGATTTAGTGACCTTTTTCCTAGCTCATAAAAATCACTCTCTAACATGTACGAAGCGAGGAGATTTAGTGACCTTTTTCCTAAGTGGTAGATAGTCGTCCGGGCTAGAGTCTGATTTTACATATTGCATGAAAAATGTGCAACATTCAAATAAGAGATTTGAAAAAACTCACATTGAAATCAGTGGGTTTCTGTCGCTCCGCTGCTCTACCAGGGACAATATTTAATCTTTTTTAATGAAAACTAAGAGACAAAGTAGAAAAAAATGGGTTAGACGATTCAAGAAAAGGGTGAACGTTTAATATTTGTGTAGAAAAAATCTCCGCGTGACCATTGTATATGTATGGTCACGCGACGACGACTATTTTCGTTGGTTAAAATGTTAGACATGGAAGGAGTCGTGACAGAAGCAAGTAACTGAATTAAAGTGTATTTTAAAAGTTTGCGAAATGTCATCAATAACGACAGAAATAGTGCAAATAGGAAGATCGAAGTCAATCTCCCAAAGAAAGAATAAAATATTAAGTAGGTACCTTCGGTATCAGGATTTGGCTCTACCTCCTTGATAAGCGTGTAATATGTCATTGCATTGAAACAAAAAAAAATTAAATTTTATTAGAATGCATTGCTAGACATGAAAAAGCTGGGTTGTTAGTAGATTTTGCCTCATAAAATCCATCTTAAATATGGAAAACTTTCCCTCAGATTTCGCTCATTTGCTAACATTATAGAAATTCCTTACAGCGAATCTAAATAGTACCTGATGATATGCACCAATATAACTGCTCTTTCAGTAAATGTATTGAGAATAATCGAAACGTTATTTTCCCAGTTAAGTATAACGGTTTAATTAATCCGTCGTGCAATTAGTGGAAAACAGGATTTTATTTTATTCGCTCGAAGATTAATTAAATAGTGGAAGATTTCGGGCAATTGGAGTCTTGTCATGAGGCTATACTTAACATTTACCAACATTTACCTCTGACCTTTTAAATTTGTTTTTAATGTCATGCAGACAGACTTTAAAGATATGTGAACTATACCCAGACTAGCTACCATAGATATGATTTTTCAAGGGGACATTGTGTTTTATATTCGTCATAGAAAAATTGATACCTATCATTGAACGTTTGTTTTGGGTAGTATTGTAATGTCATGCAGACTGACTTAAAGATATGTGAGCTATACCCAGACTGGCTACCACAGACATGATTTGTCAGGGGGGCATTTTGTTTTATGTTCGTCACAGAAAAGTTAATACCTATTATTGAATCTTTTGCTGTTGGTAGTATTGAAAGTTGAATACCCATACAGACACATTCGTATCAGTGCTTTTTAGACTTAGTGGAGAAGGAAGTAGGGAAATTTTAATCACACGGAGTTTAATGCTAATGGTGACTTGGTTTTTTTTATAGGGAAAAGAATGAAGATACGTGGAATAAAAGATATCAAAGAAATAAACTTTGACAAAACAGATAAACACCTAAAGAGACATCTTTCGAAAGTGTATTTCCGAACTGAAGGTATTTGTAGATACAATGACGTTATTGTCGTTTGAAAATAACTTCAGTGAGACCATTATTGAACTTGAATACAAGAAATCCCTTGTATTTATAACTGAATCTTGTTATTCGAGTTGTTTGTGTAAACAAATACTATTTTTTTTTTTATCTGATTCTTACAATACTGCATGAATTCAAGGGCGGGTATGTGACCTTTTAAACAAAATGTGTTTGTGTGTGTGTGTGAGAGAGAGAGAGAGAGAGAGAGAGAGAGAGAGAGAGAGAGAGAGAGAGAAACATTTTATACTTGGGTCTTACTTTCATGCATTTGTCCTTGACTTTTTAATAATACGCGAAGCTTGGGGGCTCAGGCCTCGAGGACAGGGCATATCACGTCTCAAGGAAGGAGTAAAGTACATCTCAACTTTAAATCACAAAAAAAAGATGAAAGGAGGAATTTCTTCACTTACGTCAGTGAGGAAACCCCTTTCGGCTCTTAACTGACTTTTTTTCCCACTCTCTCTCTCTCTCTCTCTCTCTCTCTCTCTCTCTCTCTCTCTCTCTCTTCTTTTGAGATCACGAGTTCTGCCGGTCTAATGTTGGAAGGTCTCTCTCTCTCTCTCTCTCTCTCTCTCTCTCTCTCTCTCTCTCTCTCTTCTCTCTCTTCTTTCGAGATCATGAGTTCTGCCTCTGTAATGTAAAACGGTTTCTCTCTCTCTCTCTCTCTCTCTCTCTCTCTCTCTCTCTCTCTCTCTCTCTCTCTCTCTCTCTCTCTCTGTCTGAGATCATGAGTTCTGCCTCTGTAATGTAAAAAGCTCTCTCTCTCTCTCTCTCTCTCTCTCTCTCTCTCTCTCTCTCTCTCTCTCTCTCTCTCTCAGAATGTCGAGTCGTTATAGCCCGAGGTTACTCAGGGCTAAAGCTGTGTCATTCAGCAATGTTTCCCCTCATTCTCTCGTCTCATTTTTCCTTTAGTTTCTCTATTCTTCTTCTTCTCTAAAAAGAAAGAGATGGCAGGATGTTTCGTTTTTAATTTGGAACGTTCCAGAGGATTTCGTAATAGGATGCTAACGGTAAGATGGGGAAACTGGTTTTATTATAATTATATCTGGTGTTGAAAGTGGTGCGAATGTCTTTGTGTTTCGCTCAATTCTTTCTCCTTTAAGTGTATATATATATAATTTATAATTATATATATATATATATATATATATATATATATAATATATATATATATATATATATATATATATTATATTATATATTTATTATATAATATGTCAAGACCTCCAGACATCGCTAAAAGCTAATGGTCACAATTTAGCGCAATAGTCAGTAACATTACTATATATAAATTTATATATTACGGTATATATATATATATATATATATATATATATATATATATATATATATATATATATATATATAGAGATGTATATGGATGTATATACATATATACATATACATAGATAGATAGATATGTATATATATATATATGTATATATATATATATATATATATATATATATATATATATATATATATATAATATATATATGTATGTATTTTTTTTTTTTTTTTTTTTGCATATAACCTTTTAACTTTTAGGCAGTTTTTCATAAAGGAGTTTTGTTAGTTTTGCCCCGTTTTTTTCCAGCAACTATTTAAAGTATATTTATGGGATCAAGTTCATAAGTCCTGTGACCTGTCCCAAGGATGCCCAAGAAGTTTTCGTGCCCCCTCGGGGATGGGGAGGGGTGTCTGACATTTCGTCGTGGCCGCAATCCAATTGTTGATCATCACTTTTATGAAATAGTAAAATTCAAACAAGTTACACATGGATATAAATTTTTGGGGGGGGACGGATTCTAAGAGCGAACAAGAAAAAAATTTGTCTGAGATGGTCGTCTGCAGCAAAACATACTTGTGCGCTTTGATGGATCGCAGTGTGCATTCAAGGCGAGGTGGTGATGTGTCCTTGACATTTGTGCCAAATTGTGGCCATAGGCTTTTAGGGATGTCTGGAGATCTTAACAGACGGACGGTTATATATATATATATATATATATATATATATATATATATATATATATATATATATATATATATATATATATATATATATACACACATATATACATATAAACGTATACATCTTATATATAGAATATAATTTATATATTAAAAATATTAAGAAAAAGATACATTATATAACTTGCTCGGCCCAACGACGGAGAAACGGACCACTCCAATAAATAAGGAGTGGATTTATACCGGATCACATATCAGCTTACGGACTCGTGTCTTGCTCGCAGTGAGCCATGTTACTTGTTTTATTCATTATCTTTTTGGAAAAGCCTGTTGTCAAACACTAACATACCAAATGTGCATAGATGAGGGACATAGGTTTCTCACGGTACAGCGGTTTTGAAAATGTTATGTCAGCAAAGTACTGTGTACTTTGCCGTTCGAACGTGGTGCAACAGATATATTAACTCTCAGTTTTTCGATTCTAATCTTTGGGCCGAGTAAGAGAAACGAAGTTATGAAAATGCACCGTAATTATATTTTGATTACTGCGTGATAGTATAATATAATATAATATATATATATATATATATATATATATATATATATATATATATATATATATATATATAAAAGACACACATAATAATACATACACTTTACATAAATTAAAGACATACATACATACATACATACACATACATATATACATACATACATACATATATATATATATATATACATATATATATATATATATATATACATATATATATATATTATTTGTGTATTTGTGTGTATGTATGTACTGTATGTATATATGTATGTCTTTTTATGCATTCTTTGTCTTTCCTGATATTTTATCTATAAATTATTTTATTTTTTAATTGATGCATTAAAATTTCTGTAGCAGTTTACGAGTAATTTTGTCGCATTAAAATAAATCGTGAAAATACCTTTAGGTGCTTATTGAAGTGTTACGTAACGAAATAAATAAAAAAATGCTAGTTTTTCAGGAGGTCACGTTGCTTCCTGCGCTTCTTATTCTCAGAAGGACACTCCTTTTCCCTTTAGGCTTTACGTAAAACATACGTGTCACTCATTTAAATTTTAAATGTCTGAAATTCAATCAGTATTTCTGCATATATCTTCGAAAGAGTCATTTTAAAATAATCGTGTCATTTTCTGCTGCCTGTATACGAATGAATAATTTTAAAATAATTATGTTATTTTCTGCCTTTTATCATCTTTGTGTTTTTTTTTTCACATTTACTCGGAGACCTTTAAGTTCATCAGCTCTCGAGACGATATGTCATTCCTCTGACGCGGGAGAAACTTCAGTAAAAAGATTTTCTTAATGAAATTTCTTCATTCACATTTCCTCGGTCAGGTATTTTGGCCACGGTTGATTTTTCTCTGGAAGATAAAAAGAGAGAGAGAGAGAGAGAGAGAGAGAGAGAGACGAAATGTTGGTGGATGGGAGACTGGTATTGGGGAGGGCATGGTGGTGTTGGGGAAGGGAGGAGGGAATGGTATGGTAGGATGGGATGGGGGAAGTTGATGCAGTTGGATGAGGAATGGAGTTTTTGCTCAGCTTGAACTCACTCCATAAAATTAGAGTGGCGGGGTGGGGGCGGGGGAGGGGGAGTAGAAAGGGGGAGTGCATTTCATAGCTCGGGGTTTTCATCACATATCGCTGAATTATGTGGCCGCGGGAGTTTATTTCAAAATGGGCAAACTTCTATGTCAGTTTTTATCATATTTATGAACGCCGGTCGGATGACGGGAGAGAGAGAGAGAGAGAGAGTAAATATAGAATGAGCGTGTTTTCACGCTAACTTACGGCGTATGAGTCTCGTGTAAGGCTTCTCCATTTTCATGCCATAATTTTAGTCCCCCCCCCTGTCCCCCCCGTCCCGAAACTGCGGTGACTGAATCGTACGTTGTAAACTGCGCGGGGTTGTGGGGTGGGTGGTGGGTGGCGATAGAATGGGGGTTGGAGCTGTAATTTTAATAGTTTTTGTAAATGATGTTTAATGTCATTGCAGCTAATCTTGTGTATTTTTTAAAATTATTTATTTGAACTGCTGTCATTGTGCTGGTGAGTTCCATTGTTATTATTAATAATAATAATAATAATAATTAATTATTATTATTATTATTATATTATTAATTAATTATTATTCCTTGAATCGTTGCACTTGAACGAAGAGCCAGTACGCCAAACTTCGGTAGTATAATAATAATAATAATTATTATAATAATAATAATAATAATAATAATTATTATTATTATTATTATTATTATTATTATTATTATTATTATTATTATTATTCCTTGAATCGTTGCACTTGAACGAAGAGCCAGTACGCCAAACTTCGGTAGTATTTTAATCCTGATCCAGTTAGGAATGACTAAAAAACTCTAGTAGACCTGTCTTCGTTTTGTGCCTGCCATTGCTATGACATTGCTTGCGACTGTGCATGCGGTTGTCAGGAGACGTGCTTTGGTTTTAAAACCTTGATATATCGTGACGGAAGGCCAGAGTTTCATTTCGAGAAAGGCATGTAGTAATCATTAGAGGTTAATGCATGCAAACTTTATTTAAAACCATCATCATCATATCTTTGTCTTTCCCCGTGCTTTTTATCTTCCATAAGCCTCCACTCATCTCCAAATTCCCTTCTTATTATTCTCACCCACGTTAGGTTTTTTGGTCTCCCAGCTCTTTTGGTGGACACAGGAGCCCAACTGATACCGTCACGTACAGTACTGTTCCCCAGGGCCTGTGCAAAGGACATGCCCACGCCAGTCCATCTTCCCCTCATCATTATGAGATAATGTAATTTCCTTTATGGTGCCATTCCTGACTCTACATTGTCATCTGACTCGTTATATTTTCTTCTTAAAAGGTATATTTTCAAATATCTGTTATATTGTTTCATATGTCATGTATTGAATCTTACTTTGCTCAGCAGTAGTCTGTTTGATAGTTCATATCTTATTCAGGTATTTCTAATGATTAGATTTGATTTGCACTTTCTTGTAGTTACAGTCTACTCATAACCCAAAGTTATTTTTGGGACGTTCGTTTTAGTGTTACTGTTTTCATCTGCTCTCTCTCTCTCTCTCTCTCTCTCTCTCTCTCTCTCTCTCTCTCTCTCTCTCTCTCTCTATATATATATATCTATATATATATATATATATATATATATATATATATATATATATGTGTGTATGTGTGTGTGTGTGTGTGTGTGTGTGTGTGTTTTTGCGTTTTATATATAGTATATACTGTATGTATGTTACATATTCAATATATGTATTATATATATACATATTCATATATATATATATATATATATATATATATATATATATATATATATATATATATATATATATATATATATATATATATATATATATATATATATATATATATATATATATATATAAAGTATTAAGTCATTTTCCTAATAGTTGAGGGGTGGGGGCTTCTGAATGGAGGGATCTATGTGCATATATGATAATGTCTGCGATTCAATATGCATCGACAGGCAGATCTTTTTGATTCGAGAGTCAAGCCCCAGGCGTGAGCGTCGATAAATCCATATTCAGCGTCGAAGTCAGGCTTGTCGTAAATACATTTTTCATTTAGTTTTCGCATATATATTGTTACGAAAAGTTTTTATTTTTTATTTCAATCCCACAGGTATTATGTCCCCAGTCAGATGGATTTGGCGTGGGTTTTATAGGCAGAGCGTAAATATGGATTTATCTCAGATTTTTCCGTGTAATTAGATTATTGTACCGTGTTTGCAAATTGCTAGATTAAAAGCGAAATGTGAAATAATGCCTAGATTGTTTCCAGTCCACAGAATGGCGTTTGGGAACGAAATTACTCGACGGGTCATTTACTCAAATCTGCTTTCAGTCCGGCGTCAAGAGAGGCGTGAGAGACATTGGCCATTTTTGTCCTTATTGATTATTACGTCGCGTGCGAACTATATATTATTGCGAGTTGTGATTGAACGGTCTTTAGAAATTGAAGGCTTTTACCTTTTCGTAATTTGCAAGAATGATTCTCTTTTTATTTATACTTGGGAATAACTTTTTTTTATACGTAATGTTGTCTTGTATAAGGAAAAGAAGAATTATTTAATTATCTCCGATGCTTGTGACGCCTAGCTTATAATAGAATCGTTCTGCTTTTGTAATGGGAATAACTCTCTTTTATACGTAATGTTGTCTTGTATGAGGAAAAGAAGAATTATTTAATTCTCTCCGATGCTTGAGACGCCTAGCTTATAATAGAATCGTTCTACTTTTGTACATGGGAATCCTTATGATCTTTTATACTGGGCTGTCTTTATCCTTTATAATATCAAGAAAATCCTCAAAGACATCCTTGTCTTGTTTATCATTTTGCAAATATTCCACCTCAGATATCCTTCTCTTTTTTATGAGGGCGAATTTACATTTTTTTATAGTATATTAATTCAATTATTCACTTTTACATACGAACGTTTGTATTCACAATTATTTGTTGTAACATGAAAGAAAAACGGGTAATTTTTCTTTCATAGTGACTTTCCCCCCTCGTTTCCCCCTCGTCTCTCTCTCTCTCTCTCTCTCTCTCTCTCTCTCTCTCTCTCTCTCTCTCTCTCTCTCTCTCTCTCTCTCTCTCTCCATTGTTAATTAGATTCCTGTGTCTGGGGCTGTTTTCATATTGTCTTGTTATCCTCTCTGAGTTTACCTAAACGATTCACGCTGGTTTTCTTTTAGCTTCCACCTCCAAAGTGTTTTAATCGGGTATGTTGAATACTTAACTGCAAATATATAGTATGACAAGTATATACTTGTCTACAAATCTATAGTATGACAGATGTATTTATCTACAAACATGTAGTATGAACAATTATATACTTATTCACAAATATATAGTATGACAGGTGTATTTATCTACAAATATATAGTATGAACAAATTCATACTTATTTACAAATATATAGTATGACAAACATATTTATCTATAAATGTATAGTATGAACAAATATATACTTATTTACAGATATATAGTATGACAAATATATTTATCTGAAATATATATTTTGGAACAAATATATACTTATCTACAAATATATAGTATGACAAATATATACTTATGACAGATGTATTTATCTTATCAAAATGTATAGTATGACAATCTACAAATATATAGTATGACAAATATATACTTATCCACAAATATATAGTATGACAAATATACTTATCTACAAATATATAGTATGACAAATATATTTATCTACAAATCTATAGTATGAACAAATATATACTTATCAACAAATATATAGTATGACACTATTTCTTTTCAACCTAATGAATTACCCAGTTATCATATTATATTAAGATCCGTTATTGTTCCAGTTTCATGGCTTCCCCACTCTTCCGAAACGCCGCATGTTGGATGATGGATTTCCCAAGCAGTATCTGATATCATTTATCACCTGTCACCCCGAAAACTAAGTATTCGTGAAATACTCTCAACTTCAAATCCGCCGTATTATAAAAGTTTATCTCACCTCATGGCCTGGTCCTCACGCACACTTCAGACATCTTGAAATTTTCTTCCTCTCCACTGATTCGGACAGTGTCTGTTCTGTGTATTTTCGGTTTGCGTAAAATTGAAAGAGAGGTTTAGAGTTTTATTTTACTTGGGATAGTTTCATTTTTCCCCATCTGGTTTTTGGGTGTACTAATATGGATTTGGTCATATGCTCTTTCATTGGTTTGTATTCATCTTTGTCATTCTTTTAGGAAACTTTCTTGTCCTTAGTTTGCATCCATCTTTTTCATTCTTTTTAGTTTGCATCCATCTTTTCATTCTTTTAGAAAACTTTCCTGTACTTAGTTTGCTTCCATCTTTTCAACTTTCCTGTCCTTAGTTTGCATCCATCTTTTTCATTCTTTTTAGAAAACTTTCCTGTACTTAGTTTGCATCTTTTCATTCTTTGTCCTTAGTTTGCATCCATCTTTTTCATTCTTTTAGAAAACTTTCTTAGTTTGCTTATCTTTTTCATTCTTTTTAGTTTCCTGCATTTGCCATCTTTTTCTTTCTTTTTTTTTAGAACCTTTCCTGTACTTTTTCTTTCTTTTAGAACCTTTCCTGTCCTTAGTTTGCATCTTCTTCATTCTTTTAGGAACCTTTCTTTCTTGTATCTTTTCATTCTTTTTAGAAACTTTCTTGTCCTTAGTTTGCATCCATCTTTTTCATTCTTTTAGAAAACTTTCTTTTAGTTTGCAACTTTTTCTTTCTATTAGAAAAACTTTCCTGTCCTTAGTTTGCATCCATCTTTTCTTTCTTTTAGAAAACTTTCCTGTCCTTAGTTTGCTTCATCCATCTTTTTAGGAAACTTTCTTTTAGTTTGCTTTTTTCATTCTTTTTAGGAAACTTTCTTGTACTTAGTTTGCATCCATCTTTGTCATTCTTTTAGGAAACTTTCTTGTACTTAGTTTGCATCCATCTTTGTCATTCTTTTAGGAAACTTTCTTGTACTTAGTTTGCATCCATCTTTGTCATTCTTTTAGGAAACTTTCCTGTCCTTAGTTTGCTTCCATCTTTTTCATTCTTTTAGAAACTTTCCTGTCCTTAGTTTGCATCCATCTTTTCATTCTTTTAGAAAACTTTCCTGTCCTTAGTTTGCTTCCATCTTTTTCATTCTTTTAGGAAACTTTCCTGTCCTTAGTTTGCATCCATCTTTTTTCATCATTCTTTTTAGAAACTTTCCTGTCCTTAACTTTTCATTCTTTTAGGAAACTTTCCTGTCCTTAGTTTGCATCCATCTTTTTCATTCTTTTAGGAAACTTTCCTGTCCTTAGTTTGCATCCATCTTTGTCATTCTTTTAGGAAACTTTCTTGTCCTTAGTTTGCATCCATCTTTGTCATTCTTTTAGGAAACTTTCTTGTACTTAGTTTGCATCCATCTTTGTCATTCTTTTAGGAAACTTTCTTGTCCTTAGTTTGCATCCATCTTTTTCATTCTTTTAGAAAACTTTCCTGTCCTTAGTTTGCTTCCATCTTTTTCATTCTTTTAGGAAACTTTCCTGTCCTTAGTTTGCATCCATCTTTTTCATTGTTTTAGGAAACTTTCCTGTCCTTAGTTTGCATCCATCTCTTTCATTCTTTTAGGAAACTTTCCTGTCCTTAGTTTGCATCCATCTTTTCATTCTTTTTAGAAAACTTTCCTTCCTTAGTTTGCATCCATCTTTTCATTCTTTAGAAACTTCCTTAGTTTGCATCCATCTTTGTCATTCTTTTAGAAAACTTTCCTGTACTTAGTTTGCATCCATCTTTGTCCTTAGTTTGCATCCATCTTTTCATTCTTTTAGAAACTTTCCTGTACTTAGCATCCATCTTTTCATTCAAAAACTTTCCTGTCCTTAGTTTGCATCCATCTTTTTCATTCTTTTAGGAAACTTTCCTGTCCTTAGTTTGCATCCATCTTTTTCATTCTTTTAGGAAACTTTCCTGTCCTTAGTTTGCATCCATCTTTTTCATTCTTTTAGGAAACTTTCCTGTCCTTAGTTTGCATCCATCTTTTTCATTCTTTTAGGAAACTTTCTTGTATTAGTTTGCATCCATCTTTGTCATTCTTTTTTTAGAAAACTTTCTTTTCTTGTAACTTAGTTTGCATCCATCTTTGTCATTCTTTTAGAAAACTTTCTTGTACTTAGTTTGCATCCATCTTTGTCATTCTTTTAGAAAACTTTCTTGTACTTAGTTTGCATCCATCTTTGTCATTCTTTTAGAAAACTTTCTTGTACTTAGTTTGCATCCATCTTTTTCATTCTTTTTTTAGGAAACTTTCTTCCTTAGTTTGCTTCTCTTTTTCATTCTTTTAGTTTGTCCTTATCCATCTTTTTAGTTTCCTGTCCTTAGTTTGCTTCCATCTTTTCATTCTTTTTAGAAACTTTCTTCCTTAGTTTGCTTCCATCTTTTTCAGTCTTTTAGCAAACTTTCCATCCTTAGTTTGTCATCTTTTCTTCTTTAGGAAACTTTCCTGTCCTTAGTTTGCATCCATCTTTGTCATTCTTTTAGGAAACTTTCCTGTCCTTAGTTTGCATCCATCTTTGTCATTCTTTTAGGAAACTTTCTTGTCCTTAGTTTGCATCCATCTTTTTCATTCTTTTAGGAAACTTTGTCCTTAGTTTGCCTTTTTATTCTTTTTAGAAACTTTGTCATCCATCTTTTTCATTCTTTAAAAACTTTCCTGTCCTAAGTTTGCTTCTTTTCATTCTTTTAGAAAACTTAGTTTGCATCCATCTTTTCATTCATTCTTTTAGTTTGATCTTTTTCATTCTTTTTTAGAAAACTTTCCTGTACTTAGTTTGCTTCTTTTTCAGAAAACTTTTTCCTTAGCATCCATCTTTTTCATTCTTTAGGAAACTTTCTTCCTTAGTTTGCATCCATCTTTTTTATTCTTTTAGTTAGTTTGCATCCATCTTTTTCATTCTTTTAGGAAACTTTCTTGTCCTTAGTTTGCATCCATCTTTGTCATTCTTTCTTTTCAGGAAACTTTCCTGTCCTTAGTTTGTCGAAAACTTTCCTGTCCTTAGTTTGCATCCATCTTTTCATTCTTTAGTTTGCTTCCATCTTTTTTCATTCTTTTAGAAACTTTCCTGTCCTTAGTTTGCATCCATCTTTTCATTCTTTTTTTTAGAAAACTTTCCTGTCCTTAGTTTGCATCCATCTTTTCATTTTTTTTAGGAAACTTTCTTGTCCTTAGTTTGTTTGCATCCATCTTTTAGGAAACTGTCCTTAGTTTGCTTCCATCTTTTCTTTTTTTAGGAAACTTTCCTGTCCTTAGTTTGCTTCCATCTTTTCACCCTTTTTGAAAACTCCATCTTTTTGCATTCATCTTTTCATTCTTTTTAGAAAACTTTCTTGTAGTTAGTTTGCATCCATCTTTTTCATTCTTTTAGAAAACTTTCCCTTAGTTTGCATCCATCTAGTTCTATTAGAAAACCATCTTTGTTAGTTTGCATCCATCTTTTTCATTCTATTAGAAAACTTTCCTGTCCTTACTTTGCAACCATTTATGTCATTCTTTTAGAAAAATTTACTTTCCTTAGTTTTCATCCAACTTTATCGTTCATTTAGAAAACTTTGCTACCCATAGTTTGCATCCATCTTTGTCCGTCATTTAGAAAACTTTGCTGCCCAGTATACTTTGCCACTCTTTAGTTTTACTGTCCAGTAATCTTCATGTCTTCTTCGTGTTTCCATGATCAAACAACATCCCTTACCATCTTCGCCACCCCTTGTTCCTCTTCCCTCACTTCCATACATCTTCGCGTCGCCTCGCCTACATTCCTGTCATCCTTTCTCCCTCTGGTTCCTCCAAATGGTCCTTTTTTTGCCTCTTATTGCATTCTGCACTCCATTCCACGACTACTTTTCCTCTCCTTTCCGTCGGAATGGTTTACCCTCCTCGCGATTCCGCAAACCTCTTTGGGCAGAGTTTCCAGGACTTCATTTCCTTACATGGCCGTCCAGACTCCTCGTTTCGGGTTCCTCTCATTCAGCATTTTCCATCGGTTGTTGGTGGTTCGACATTCGCCCTTCTTTTTCTTCTTCTTCTTCTTCTGATTGTTATTATTATTATTATTATTATTATTATTATTATTATTATTATTATTATTATTATTATTATTATTATTATTATTAAAGTTATTCTCTGAAATTTTTCTATTTGTTCAATTTTTCTTCTTCTTCTTCTTCTTCTTCTTCTTCTTCTTCTTCTTCTTCTTCTTCTTCTTCTTCTTCTTTTAATTATTATTATTATTATTATTATTATTATTATTATTATTATTATTATTATTATTATTATTATTATTATTACTATTAAAGCTATTCTATTTGTGAAGTTTTTCTTCTTCTTCTTCTTTATTATTCTTCTTATTCTTCTTAGTTCTTCTTCTTATTATTCTTATTATTATTATTATTATTATTATTCTTCTTCTTCTTATTCAAGCTGCTCTACCTGTGGAATGTTTTAGCATCATTACCGAGAGAGTGACTTCCTCTAATATGATAAC
This sequence comes from Macrobrachium rosenbergii, assembly GCF_040412425.1. NCBI lineage: Eukaryota > Metazoa > Arthropoda > Malacostraca > Decapoda > Palaemonidae > Macrobrachium > Macrobrachium rosenbergii. Next base: position 11,739,920 of record NC_089780.1, on the reverse strand, counting down.
CATCAATGCAATTAAAAGAATGTAATAAAAATGCAACAAAAATGGAAAGTAACACTGTAATAATTTTAGAAGAATTCAGCTCACTAAAAATGGTAAGCCGTGGAAACGACGCAGGATAATCGGGAGAGAACTTAGAAAGGAAAAAAAAAAATACCGAGTGCATGTCGAGATTTTGCGATTTACTGGTAATGCAGGTCATAAAGTCTGTAAATAAAGTGCATTGCAAAGTTTGTGGGCATTTTTATTTCCGAGGTGGGGAGGGGGGAGGGGTGTGCTACCAACGGTATTATGCATTGCCTTGGGTAGCGTGGTTTATGTGGCAGCTACACATTTAATGCTTGCAGAGAAGCAAGCGGGAGGAAAATGAAGATTGAATATGCCCAGGAGAACATCGTACTCTTATTGTTGCTGAAGTTATTCGAAAGTATTTCTCAGTGTAACAGACTCGTAATGGAAAGAAAAGATATGCGTAGATGGTTTTGTACTTCAAAGCATCATTTAAGTGCAGTGGTATCTTTTCACTTTGTAATCTTTGATTTCATTTTATGACTCCCTGGTCTTCACCGTGGTTTATTCCTGGGTATTCAAAAATAATACCAGTTAATGAATTCACTGAAAGCCATATATATATATATATATATATATATATATATATATATATATATATATATATATATATATATAAAATTATATTTGATAAAATATGATATATATATACCATTCAGTTCATTCATTTGATAAAAATGATTGTTACAGTACTTGTCATATACACTAACCATTTAGTGTATTAATGGAAAAAAGATCACACTAGGTGTCAGAGGACGACATCACAGGAAAATCTATAGTTTTAATGGTAAAATAATATTAAAATTCTTTCCTAAGAAATTGGACGGAAAGAATGATCGTATGTCACTGAAGAGGACTTTGTCATTCAACTACGTTCCCCATAATTCTTGGAAGCCCTTCCAAAACTTTTTCCTCTCCTCTCATTCGCCGTTCTGCATTAATTATTGCGTCTGTTTCTCTTCCGTTATTTCGCTGTTGTTGGTCTTTATTTTCTATAGACGAAAAATTAAGTTATGAACAGTGGAGTGAGTTTACTCAATCTGGACAGGAATAAATGAACAGTTGTTTTTAATTCAGAGTGGATAAGGTCAGCGTGTCTCAAAGGCAGTGCATTTCACATCATTTCATCAGTTTGCATGTGTTGTTTAACTTGGGTAATTAACAAACACCGAGTTTATATAAACAGAAAACAATTTGCCGGGAGAGGTTGAGTGGAGAGAGAGAGAGAGAGAGAGGGGGCGAATAACCCAAATGGAAAAACCTCATTCGGAATAGGGGATTAATTGCAACACACCGTTAAGATGACCTCCATAGGCAGCAATGGATGCACGAAAATCTGTTAGTGTTTAGTTTAAATGTAAACTGGATTTGATTTTTTTTTTATTTAATTTGAAGCCATCAAATCAGAGTACCTTATCTAGATGGCAAACACGATTAAAAGTATTGGTAGAACTTCGTAAATTGTCTAATGCATAATGTACGTAATTTAAACAGATTCTTGGCGTACACAGCGTGCTTTTCAAACTTTTTTTTATTAAATGTAATTACATTTATAGAGATTATTTTTTTTAGAAGTTTCCCCGTCAAAAAGGGGGTTAATGAAAAAAGAAATTGGTAAACTAAATCTGTATAAGAAGAATGAAAAATGAAAAAAGAAGTATGTATGAAAACCTAGGCAAATAAGTTTCTGTGACCTGATGAAAAATCTAGGGTACTGATCACAACAGAGTTGTTAATACCAGAAGGCGTCGGGAGAGAAAATTAGTCGTGAATCGAGTGTGGAATAATAGATGATACTAGTTAGGAATAGCAAAGATAACTGCAGGTACGAGTGAAAAAATTAAAGTGTAGAATATGTAATAATAAGATTTTTTAGTATAAATCGATTTCAGCAAGGTGTGGCCGTGAATGTTTGGTGGCGATGACGAGAGAAAGGAAGTGCTTGATTTGTGTAAGTATTTGAGAGTAAATATAATGGATGATGCAAGGATCAGAGAAAATATGAATCACAGAATTGGTGAAGGAAGGAAGTTAGCAGTGATCAAGCAAAGGATTGAGAGGAGTTCTTAATATCAGTGGGAGCATAGGTGGGATGGCATGATGGGATTGTTGAACCGTCTCACCTTTATGGAAGTGAATTGTGGATGTTAGAAACAGTGGGTGGAAAAAGGCGAGAGATGTCGTACGCA
>NC_089780.1:11727665-11732665 GCF_040412425.1 Macrobrachium rosenbergii | reverse complement strand
CTTATGGAACTTTACAATTACAATGAAATATATTTTGGCTCTATAGGTAAAATGCTCAGATAAATTTCTCTCTATATTTTTGAAATTTAAGTATAAAACGTACTTAGGTATTTCCTATGATACTATAAAATTATAAGAAGCCATTATCATGGATAATCGTTTTGAAAGTAGAAAAGGAAGCTCCCTCAGACTTTAATGATATTAGTGGTGAATACCACTCCAATTAGTCCTTTCCATACGTAATGTATACGCATGCAAAATGCAACGAGGCTGTTGAATAAAAGAATATTGAGGGAAGTGGATGGTCGTTTTATTGAATACAAATGGAAAAGCCATAAGTATGCAAACCGGGCTATATTTATGGAGGACGAAAAAATATGATTTTGTCCCCATCAGGGAGAAGTGTGAGTGCTGCCACATATGCTGGTTTTAATTTATTTATTGCCTATAATGACTTAAGCTTTCTAAGTCTCGAATGTTTTAAGTCTGCTCATCTCTTGCTTGTGGTATAGTGAATCTTTTTTAGTTGTTCCACTTTTGCTTATAGTGAATCTTTTTTTAGTTACTCTTTTACTAGTATTATAGTGAATCTTTTTTAGTTGCTCTTCTTTTACTCGTATTATAGTGAATCTTTTTTAGTTGCTCCGTTTTTACTTGTAGTGAATCTTTTTAGTTGCTCTTTTACTTATAGTGAATCTTTCTAATTTTCCTCTTTTAATTATAGTGAATCTTTTTTAGTTGCTCCTCGTTTACTTATAGTGAATCTTTTTAGTTGCTCCTCGTTTACTTATAGTGAATCTTTTAAGTTGCTCCTCGTTTACTTATAGTGAATCTTTTTAGTTGCTCCTCCCTTACTTATAGTGAATCTTCTTAACCATTTACTCTTTTACTTGCATTATAGTAATGTTTTTTTTATTATGCATCTTGTTTAAATTATAACCATTAAATTATGGTAATGTTCTTATTAGCATTTGTTTCCATTTAGTGATAATACTGTTTTCTTTTTACTACTACTACTACTACTACCACTCACGGTCCTAAAGCTGTTTCATGAGCATGAGTGCATTAATGAGGAGGTTCTTCCAAAAACCTCTACGGGATATACTTTCGTTACTTTTAACTTCATTCTGCTAAATGATAAAGCAGAAAAACAGTGAAATTAATGAATGAGTAAATGCTAAAAATAAGGGCATTAGTTTATTTATTTGCGTTTATTCTTCAGAAATGCGGAGATACATAAAAGGCCGAAAAGAAAATAAATACCGAAATCTCCAAAAGGTGTTGACAAGAATGTTCTGGTGGTGAACTGTATCAAAGACGCCATTAGGACTGGTAGTGGATTAGAGGGAGATTATTATCATAATTCCTTCATAGATACATGTGTTTTTGAATGTGATGGTTTGAATGTGCATATGTTTAATTGTTGTTTCATGAAGAATAATCTGTTAAGAGATATGATTATTAAACTCAATGCATAACTGATAATGATGCTGAAGATGATTAGGATACTGCAAATAATTAGGTATTCCTGTCACTTATTTCGATAAAATTCCAGTGGTAATTTAGGGGTCTCCTGATGGGAAATTGGTTAGTCTGGCAAAAGAATTCTGGTGTGATTTAAACAAAATTAGAATGAACCCCAAAATATTTTTATAGGCTTTGCGAGCTAAATATAACTTTAGTGTATCATTATATGAAGGTTGAGGGTACACAACCTGTACTAAGAAAAATACCAGTTTGTAAAACTGTTAATTTTATCAAATTTTTGGGAGGATTTTTATACAACTTGATTAAACTTAATCTATTCGTCTTCTGTTTTTAAGAGCTACCCAGACATGCGTAGATTTGCTGGTTTTTTGTAATTCTTACCATTGGATGGCTCGATAACGATGATAATAATAGGAAGACTCGTTAAGACCATATTACTCGGATAATACCCCAATCAACTGTAATTTGAGTGCGAGGGGAGATCTCTCCTATAATAATAATAATAATAATAATAATAATAATAATAATAATAATAATAATAATAATAATAATAATAATAAGGTCGTAATGATGATGGTCATAATAATAATAATAATAATAATAATAATAATAATAATAATAATAATAATAATAATAATAATGTCACAGTGATGATGGTCGTAATGAAATTATATGATAATGACAATACCAACAGTGTCAGTAATGATAATGACAGTGTTAATAACAGTGCCTGTAATAACAGCAATTACTTGGGTATGTCAACAGGAATTACGTAAGACAACCCAGTATATATTACTCTGAGGTATAATGTTTCGGACGTTCGTTTTCTTTCTATGTTAACTAAAGTTAATTGGTGTAATGAGAGCATTATTAGACCAAGAAATTTAATTTATATCTCTTGTAAACTTATATATATATATCTTGTAGATATTAGAAGCATTCAGTGGCCACAGATGATAACGTTTTATCCTTTCCATGGAGTAATATAAATGCCCGAAAAATATCCCAGGAAAACCTTTACAATCTTTTGGACATGAGAATATGCCGAGGAAAATTTAATAACGCATTAAATACACATTTTTACGGTGGAGAAATTCTTTTTTAAACAGGATAAAGGAATTTTTTTTTCGCTATTGCCAAAAGTCGTGAGGGATGCGCCGAAAGAAGAAATATCACCGCAGCAGAAAATAGAGGGAACACGGAATTTTTAAAATGTTCTCCGCTGAGTCAGCAAAATGGTGATAGGGAAAATGAGCTCATTAAGATGTTCAGAGGGGAATGGGGAACAAGGACTGAAAGGAGATTTTCATTCGCATAGACATGATTTTGCTCGACCGATTTTTTTTTTTTTTTTTTTTTTTTTTTTTTTTTTTTTTTTTTTTATTTAATGTTCTATAATCCAGGTTTTACAGATTGCTGTTACTGAATTAATGCCTCGGTGAAGGAGAATCAAATAATAGTAAAGGAATATAATTTTGCTCGACCGAGTTTTTTTTCAAGAATTTTTTTTTTTTTTTTTTTTTTTAATTTAATGCTCTTCTATAATTCAGGTTTTACAGACTGCTGTTACTGAATTAATGCCTCGGTGAAGGAGAATCAAATAATAGTAAAGGAATATTCAATAACTAGTCTGTTATACGCGCTTCACTATGCTTAGGGATTCGATATATTTGTCTGAAAAATACTTACAGTAAGGTTTGCCTTTGATCAGAGACAATAAAAATAATTTTATAGTTCACCACGGATGCTTCTTTCTTCAATAAAAATAATTTCATATTTCACGACATGCTTCTTTCTTCTAATGTAAAACAAGTGAGTTCTGGTAATGTTTTTGTTGAACTCTCTTTAAGTTGAAAATGTAATACTTAATGAAGTTAACGATTCACATTTTTCTGTGACAGTCTTGGTAACAGAATCTGGGTTAATATTTGAGATATTTTTTCTTCTTATCTTGACCATATATCTAATAAAGCCCACCCAACATAAGTATTCTGATCCTCTGAGTAAAAGCCCCTTCCCTGGAAAGTTAAAGTTGTCAATGGAACGTTAGCTGAAGTGACTGTTTAAAAGAATCCTAATCATTTGATTAAAAGCAACTGAAGCTAACATTGTAGAAACAAGCTGACTTCATGTAAATTGAATTTATGTATGTTAATACTACGACCTTTTTCATTTGTAATTGACATTGTAAGCATATATAAGGACTTAAATCTCTTGATTGAGAACGCCACCTTTTGGAGGTATCTCATTAAAACACATCAAGTTGTGCACGATTCTGTTTGAAGTTAAAAAAGTTGAGTGACGACGTATGCCATAACTTATAATAACAGATAAACAATTGTTGTGATTGTATGAAAATTGTTATGAAGCGTAAGTACAGAAATAATTCATTAGTCGATATTCAGTGATGTTTACGGATTTGGGGCACCAGAGCGTTGTTTTGTAGTTTTAGGGCACCAGAGCGTGATGAATTTATCACTGACTTTTAGATAACTTGATTACAATACCATGAACCGAAAAATTGAATGGATTCATTTTTGGGGATATTTACGTAGGTGCTTTAATATCGGCTTTATGTTTATCATTAATGCTTCTGACTGGTTCGTGCTGTAATTTTTTTTTGTTTCTTTTAATAAATGTTAATTTTATTTCAGTTTATTTAGTTGATTATGTACGTCTTTAATTTGAAGGATATGTTTGTCATGATGGTATTTCTTTATTATTTCTCTTTCTATGTCCATTGTGGTAAAATCTGATGTCAATATAATATTTACTATGTATATTTATCACATTAGGCATGCTATTTAGGCTTTGCAAATTAACGTTTTGTACAGATTTAATTTTTAATGAATCTAACAAAAAATAAAAGCGAGTATATTCGATCTGCTGTAGAAATATGCTAATTGAATAAGATATTTACCACTACTACTATACCTACTATTACTATTTCTACAGGAAATGCAAATTTATTCTATTCTACTTCTACAATAAATGCAAATTTATTCTATTCTACTTCTACAATAAATGCAAATTTATTCTGTTGCTGTAAAGCGACTGGGTAAGCCAGTTTCTCTTTATATTAACCTTTGGGTGTATGTGTGTGTGTGTGTGTGTGTGAGAGAGAGAGAGAGAGAGAGAGAGAGAGAGAGAGAGAGAGAGAGAGAGAGAGAGAGAGAGAAAAGGGCCGCTTTAAAAACACATTAACGCTCCCATGATTGGGAAAAGCAAAGCGATGGTCATTTATTCAAGTTGCTTCATCCCAGCAAACCGAAGGAGCTCAAAAACTTCTTCAAAGTAAGAAAGACGATTACTGGGGGAATGCTTTTCCCCTTTTACAATAAGCAAAAATCTTGATGTAAATGACATGAAAGGTTTTTGGGGTAGAAGGGATCTGAATATATGACCAGCGAGGACGTGCTTTGCACGAATGGGAAACATCGCATTTTCTCATCTCTCGCTAATTTGGTTTCAAAGAGAGCAGTGTGTGTGGGTGTGTGATTCAACAAATTTAC
>NC_089780.1:11712665-11722665 GCF_040412425.1 Macrobrachium rosenbergii | reverse complement strand
TCGACTTTTCTGCACAGGGCCACCGAAAATGGATCTCTCTTTCGGTGGTCTCGATATAATGCTGTATGAGCCGCGGCCCATGGAACTTTAACCACGGCTCGGTGGTGGCGGCCTGTCCTATATCGTTGCCAGACGCACGATTCTGGCTAACTTTAACCTTAGATAAAATAAAAACTACTGAGGCGAGACTGCTGAAATTTGGTGTGTTTGATGATTGGAGGGTGGACGATCAACGTACAAATTTGCAATCCTCTAGCCTCAGTAGTTTTTAAGATCTGAGTGCGGACAGAGTAAAGTGCGGACGGACGGACAAAGCCGGCACAGTAGTTTTCTTTTACAGAAAACTAAAAAAAAAAAGATCTTGGTGGCAGCAAAAGAAAATATTGTTTGCCTACACTTAGTCTTCAACCTTGGAAAAAAAATCTGAATAGGAAAAGTTTTTCTGTGCTTACCTTTTAATTCTAAGGCTATAAAGAAAGTTTCTGCAGTTCAGTTAATAATTATCAAATGCCTCCCAAAAATTTTCAGTTTCTACTCCTGCTTTATCTACCGGTTATTTAATGTCTGAGGAATCGCGTCTCTGGTTTAGGAATATTTTTGGTGTTTGTATTGGTTGCAAAGGCCCTGTGGGGATCACTGTGAAGGTGTTAGGATTGCTATCTAGGGAAATATAACTCATTATTAGTGATTTTTCTAGTTTTGTTTTATCCTTCCCATATACATGTTATTAGGGCACTGATTTATCAGTTCAGATTCTTTCTTTCTTATGGAACTGTTCACTAAATCTTGATTTCTTTCATTACGTGAATTCATTTAAAACCTCTGCATCTCATCGACCTTCATCAGATTATCACTAAAGAAAAGATGGTACGCTTTCTTGGTTCTGCGGGCTGCCATGCCTATTTTCGTTTTCAAAAACCAATGTCCTTAATTATATAGTCTGGAGTTACTGTCGCCACAGATGTCCTTTTCACTTTCAGACGCCATTCCGGTGTTTCTGACTTGGTTTTTGATTGATGTGCATGCGTTTATTTCTGTCTGATCAGTCGTCTGTTTGTGACTTGATATTAGAATGAATTTAACATATCTCCTCGGATATATAATATACCTTTCCATCTCATACTAGTATACTGTTTCTGCAAACAGAACGAGCGTTCTGGACCCTTAATTTTGAATAATGTTAGCCAAATTGATGTTTGTCGATAACTTGAGGAAATATTTGTTGGTACTGGAATCATCATAAATAGAGAAATATTCGGCTGCAATATTCCAGTTAATAACATAGCGGGATGGGGTGTTTTTTTTTGGACGAGGAATACGTGCAAACATTTGCATTGAGGGTCCGCAGTCAGGGATATTGTTACTTTTACTTTTAGATTGATTTATATATAGAAGGGAAATGTTCCTTTAAATGGCAAAATCGGTTGTAGTGTTAGTATTGTCTCAATTGTTTCTAAATGAAGGAAAAATTAAGCGAAGTATCTACACGTAATCCATGTTAGTCTCCTGAGGCTCGGGTATAATTATGCAAGTTTACTTTCTCTCTCTCTCTCTCTCTGCAATGATCAAATAGCAATTCTATTGGCAAAATGCAAAGCAAAAATGGGAATGTTGTTCCGGCACTTCAAAACAAGAAAAGCTGAACACATGATTATGCTTTATAAAACGTACGTACGTAGTCCACTTGAATATTGCAATATAATATGGTACCCACACTACCAAAAGGATATTGCACAAATAGAGAGTGTACAAAGGTCATTTACAGCTAGAATAGAAGAAGTCAAGGACCTGACTACTGGGAAAGACTACAATTCTTAGATTTATATAGTCTTGAAAGGAGAAGAGAACGCTACATGGTAATTCAAGCATGGAAACAGATAGAAGGAATTACCGAAAATATCATGGAACTAAAATTATCAAAAAGAGCAAGCAGAGGTAGATTAATAGTGCCAAAAAACTATACCAGGAAAATTAAGGAAAGCACACAGGACATTAATCCACCACGCACCAGCATCGATAATGCAGCGTCTATTCAGTGCGCTACCAGCTCATCTGAGGAACATAACAGGAGTGAGCGTAGATGTGTTTAAGAATAAGCTTGACAAATATCTAAGATGCATCCCAGACCATCCAAGACTGGAAGATGCAAAATATACCGGAAGATGCGTTAGCAACTCTCTGGTAGACATCAAAGGCGCCTCACACTGAGGGACCTGGGGCAACCTGAACTAATTGTAAGGTCTCTCTCTCTCTCTCTCTCTCTCTCTCTCTCTCTCTCTCTCTCTCTCTCTCTCTCTCTCTCAAAACAAGGTATGCTAGTGGCATCCTTTCCGAGTTTCTGAAAAAGTTCAGATGTGATCTTACCCTAGTATTTTGGAACCCGCCCCCCCTACCGTTTTATTTTATTTTTAACGCTAGTATTTAATTAGGAGGTGAAAAATGCTTACATTTCTCATCTCCTAGCTTCCATTCACCTTACGTCGCTCTTACACACTTTCAACTTTCTCCCATTGCAAAGATTTTCAAGGTTTTAAACTAGAATCTGAGGTTACTCTTCTCAATCGCCAATCATCATCTTTATATTCAAACAGCCATTCATTCCTCCATTCACGAACCATTTTCTTATTCCACAATGCTGTACGTACATCTATTGTCCTCTAAACAATCACAGTTTCACTTATAAATACTAATACACGCTCTATTCCTTTCATTAAACTTTTTATTGCTCTCAGCATCTCAGCTTCCGTGCTATATATTCTCAGCAACCTCCACATTGCCTCTGTTGAATCTGTCATTAGATTTCTCTAGGTTCATGTGGCCACGTAAAGCATTTTTCCTTAATTTTCAGCCCTGTCTCCTAAATTTTCCATAGTGAATTCTTCATTCACACACTTTCAAACATATACACGTATGTATACACATTAGGTTACATATATATATATATATATATATATATATATATATATATATATATATATATATATATATATATATATATATATATATATATATATGTATATGTGTGTGTGTGTGTGTGTGTGTGTAAATTTATATATATGCATCCGTTCATTCTGTGCCATTTGGTGTCAGATCTCTAGTTATGAAAATATTTTTCGTTTCGTATAAATAATTTCCCATATAATTACTTTTAGTTTGTAAAAGAAGGTATAATTTTAAAGATTTGTTCTTCGTCACGACGGAACATCGAGTACCCATCCCAGATTGCGCTGGAGGGGTTGAATCTCTCTCTCTCTCTCTCTCTCTCTCTCTCTCTCTCTCTCTCTCTCTCCAGATAATAGCGACTTTTTAACATCGTTCCTAATTAGTGGGTTTGGTTCTGAAAGATCTGAATGATGATACATAGATGAAAGGGAGTTTACAGGACAGAGAATAAGGAGGAAGGAAGATATAGGGAGAGAGAGAGAGAGAGAGAGAGAGAGAGAGAGAGAGAGAGAGAGAGAGAGAGATTATGAGGGGTCTGGACAAAGTACACTCATTCCTTTGTGTTCATATTTTCGTTTTTATTTCATTTCAAGAAAGTCTTATTAATTGGGCCCTGAGGGTGTAATTTTCAATGCAGGAGAATTATGGCTGGTAATGATGGTAAATCTGAATGGTTTGGCATTCTCTCTCTCTCTCTCTCTCTCTCTCTCTCTCTCTCTCTCTCTCTCTCTCTCTCTCTCTCTCTCTCTCTCTTCTGGATGACGTAACCTTGAAATAGCTGATCAGCGTCTACAATTATCAATCCTTTCAATATGACTGATTATATCTTGAAAGGAACATTCGGTTGGGTAATCACCAAGTTTATTATGGGAAAATCTGGTGTAGTTGCAGAATGGTTCGCGTTAACTTTGTCATGTGTTAACTCGCTCTTTGTATCCCTCACGTAAGCTATGCAAGCAGTTTGAATGATAAAAAGTATATGATTTTGTGAATTATTGATTTTAGATATACACGATTTCCTTTGAGGTGTTTTTGTAGCATTTGTACTTACTATAATTACTTTAGAAAATATTAAATGTTGTACACGTCTTGATTTTTCTATGAAGATGGTTTGGTTAAATGCTGTGAATGTATAGAGACGTAGGTTTTACACGATTATTTATATTGTTCATTTTGACAGTAGGACATATTTAGGTAAACTTATTAGTTTATACATATATTTATATAAATATATATATTAGTATATATATATATATATATATATATATATATATATATATATATATATATATATATATATATATATATATATATATATATATATATATATATATATATATATATATATATATATATATATATATATATATATGTGTGTGTGTGTGTGTGTGTAGAACATGCTTGCCCTCACGCTTGAGAGTGGATACATTTGCGCGCGTGCACGAGCGCCTCCGTCTGCATGAGAATGAGCCTTTGGCGCATTGGAGATTATATGGCCTTCTGTGTTTATACGATTGGATATTGTAAATTAATTACGGTATTCAGCGGAATAATTCTTTATTGAATAAGAGTAAGCTTCTTATCCGAAAGCGCAGAAATTCATTATTAGTTTTTTTTTTTCTTTGACCGTTGTTTTGGAAGCGACTGACTCGTTAAACCTCTCGCCAGTATTGTTGATTGTATTTATGAAATATATTCAGTATTGAAGGTTTTGTTTATCAGACCTGAACTAATTCCTTTATGGACTGAGCGAGTTTTTTTTTTTTTTAATATCGATTCCCGATAACGTTTTTAACAGGATAAAAGGGCTCTTGATTGTTTGGTGATTTTGCGCAGATCATTGCAGCTGTGATTAGTTTTGCCGTGCCCTGTTCGCTACGTGTTTAGTTTCCAGGTCACGGGTATCAATTGATGTTGATGATACTGACGCATTGTTACTCCAAACACACGTCCATGAATTTATAAAATTTCTTTTTGGGTGTGTGTGTATGTATGTATATGTATATATGTGTAAATACATACATACATACATATATACATACATACATACATACATACATACATACCCAGAAGGAAATTGTATAAATTCATACATATATATATATATATATATATATATATATATATATATATATATATATATATATATATATATATATATATATGCACTGAGTATAAAAACCTGAATTCAACAGGCATATGCACAGCAGAGTTGATATCAACTCATACTTGTCTTCATGACTCAGTGGTCAAAGTCACTATTTTCCTTGTTTCTAAACCTAGCTGCGGTTCGAATCCCAACGGCGACGAATCACTTACTTACTATAATTCCCCTGGGTGTAAATTCATGTATATATATATATATATATATATATATATATATATATATATATATATATATATATATATATATATATATTTATATATTTATACCTCGTATATAGCCACGAGGAAATTGATACAATGGATTACAAGATCGTTTGATTTTACTTGCAGTCATTTTCAGGCAAACTGTACTTACATGAACTAAATATAACCTAGAAAACTTCTTTCTGCAAAGTTACTAAGATTAAAAGGAAGTATAACAACACCGTAAAATCATTCTCAAAGAGAAAATATCTTGCCAGAGTACAAAATTGTTCATAAACTCCATTGAATTCTGTGATCATTGCATTTGGTCCATGATATATCAGCTATAACATTCAATTGGAGCTGGCTAAAAGATTATGTTGGCCCCATTCTAATATAATAATAATAAGATTTAAAACTATACTTAGCGGAAATCTCAAAGTGTCCACATTAATATGGCTAACAAAAAAAAATCATTTAAGAATAGGCCAATACATTCATGACCTCATTCTACCATAGATGTTCGAAGACGATGCGGTAATAATCAATTAATGATAATTATCATTTCGGTCAGCGTTTTATTATAGTTCTTTTCTGTTGTTTTTCTCATTATTGCTACTAAGATTATTTTCGAGTTAACGGCATTAAATAGTTCATGTTGTTCTTTCCGTTTGACACCGAACTTCATCGTATATCCCAACTCTTTCCACAAAATGAAGTATATCTGTGAGCCTTGATTCGACGTTGTGTTAGTATTCAGTTATTTTCTGAGCTGAAAATAAGAAAGAGGTTCCTGTAGGATAACAACGCTAAGAACGAAGGAACATTCATGGAATAATTGAAAAGGAATTGTTGTGTTGGGTGGTGGGGGGTATATCCGCTGTCCCGGGGAGGGAGGGGTGGGGTGCGGTGGCGAGTTACTGATATCCGCTTTGTAGAGAGAGATTAAATGTCAGGTATAGATTTCGGAAGGGATAACTATGAATTAGGTCACAGGGAATCGTAGCTCTGGCGTTTACCAGAATTGCCAAAAAAGAGGAATGGTAGTATTGGCGTTGAACTGCTTGTTTTTGACGTTTCTTTAATCCAGAAACGTCATCAGTATTCTCAGGGTTACATGAACGTTATACTCTTAAGGACATGGATGTGAAATGGACTTCTTTACGGAATTGCATTGGTCAGAATAAAGATTTGCGTAGGCGGGAATTTTGGTAGGTTTTCTATGCACACTGTAATAAATTTAAACCAGTAGCGCCCACGCGTGCGGGCGTACATACACCCACAATCAAAATATCCTATTCCCCGCGAGCGAAACACAACTTCTCCCGTACGTCTTTTTTTACAGATATCTCCATTGCCATCATTGTTACGATCTATGTATTATCATCATTCTATGTAGTTATGCCAACTTCCCAACCATATATGTACGATCTTCAGTCAAACGTTCTGTATAAGATCGCATGTCTATCGCTGTCTGTGAACATACACAGATGCTTGAATTTAATCCCTTTTTCGACCTGTCATAGGTCGGGAGCTACAGTGCGGCTCGCACGAGCTATTGACCTGTGTGGAAGTTTTGTAAATTAAAACGGGCTGCTCTATGAGCAAGGACCCGTGCTGGCATAAGGCGAGCTTAATCAATAACAACAACAATGGAAATTAAATCAATAAAACTGTATTCTCCGTATCTTACTCTTACCCCGCCTCATAAACCTATTACTACGACTGTGCATTAAGCCAGTAAAAAAATTTTGGCTAATCTAATATTGAATTTTATTGATGGGACCAGTTCATTTGATTTACCAACGAGTTAACTGATCTTCATCTTTTTTTTTTTTTCGTTTTGGGTGTGAATATTTTTTCCAGCCGTCTACAAGTTCATTTGTGCTATCACTCAAGCATTTAAATTCTAATGTCTACCGCTGTGTCAGTCCTCTTGAAGGTGTTTGAGAACCTAAAGATGAAACCGGTCAGGATTTATACTCTACGATGTATTTTACCTAATAATGGTACATCTACGTATTTATGTCACGTGTTCCAGTGATTTCACAAATATATATATATATATATATATATATATATATATATATATATATATATATATATATATATATATATATATATATATATATATATATATATATATATATATATATATATATATATATATATATATATATATATATATATATATATATATATATATATATATATATATACACACGTACATATTTATATATATGTGTTTGAGAAAAAGAGAAACTGAGGTTTGTTTTGATTACGAATGCCTTTCAGTAATTTGTCGAGGTTTTGCGCGAAGAGAAATAAAGTCCCTCGGTATATATTCATTTAACTTTGCCCCTTTAAAAAAGTCGCTCCTAATTAGCGGGTTTGGTTCTCAAAGACCTGGAATGATGAGTTATTGATGAATGGCAAATGCACAGGACTCAGAGATGGAAGATGAAGGGACCAGGACAAATTACACTTTGCTCAATAGTTGATATTTTCCTTTTTTATGCGTTACGTAAAAAATGCTTTTAATTGGCCTCTTGTTTCTTTTCGCCAAGAACCATAAAGGCTGTAGAAGGAATCTCCTCTCTCTGACCTCTCTTATCCCTTTGTTGCTACTCAAAGGGGAGTTTTCTCTCGCTTTGAAAAGTGGCGCTAATGAGACTTAATTATAACGCCTCTTCTCGTAACGGATTATAGTTGACTGTGCATTTTACATTCGCATTGATGCCCTTTTAAGTGCAAGAGGTAGCTTTAGAAGCCCCCCCCCTTTGAAGGGTATTTATGAAGAGTTGTATGAAGTTCCAATCTGTTCTCTTGCAATTTGTGTAAGGGTGTAGGTGTAGAATAGTGGTTTTCAACCTGTGGGCCATGGGCAGTTTTGAGGGGGTGCCATGCCACGGAGATCTTCAAAATAGTATGTAAAAAATGAAAAATCTTTTACGATAAATGCAGGCCAGTGGTTTTTTCATAAATGATAATGTATGACTAATAAAACATTCTGAAAAATAATTCCATAAATGAAAGTGTAAAACTAACAAAGTGTTCTGAAAATACTTTGTAATAATTCTATTATCATCAGGTCTGAAGGGCAGTGGGCCATGAGGAATTAGGGATGCCAAAAATGCGCCATGGGCACAAAAAGGTTGAAAACCACTGGTGTAGAACTTCGACACTAATGTGAGTCCTTGTTTGGATTAATAGTTCTTGAAACGAAGAGCGTATGATCAAAGAAATGGTTCCCCATTTATAATCCAATAAATATTGGCTAATCGCAGAAGATTTGATGAATGTAATCGCAAAGGATTTAATGTAACCTATATTTTGTCATTCTGTCAAGAGCAGGTGTAAATTTCACTTTTAGCTTCTGTCAAGAGTAGGTGTAAATTTCACTTTTATCCAGGATAAGTAATTACCAACATTTGATTTTGGGACTTCACGGTTGCCAGAGAAGCAATCCTGACAACAACTCCATTAAGTCATTATATTTCTCTGATTGGGTTTCATATTTATTGTTGCTGCTGGAATAATCTTAAATTCCATTTGGAATCGCTGCTCATGGCGATGATCGAAAGATTTTGCATAATATGAGTGACACTTCAAAGTAAAACCATCATTAGGACGTTTCTTTTTACTTGACTTCTGTTTAACTTTGAATATTGTTAGATTAAAATACTATATGCTGCTAGTTCTGTAGCTCCTCGTTATATTCAGAATGCAACCTTATCCATCAGCTCCCATTTTCGCTGGTTGGCCTTAATCCGAAGTAGCTGTGTCAGTATACAACGATATTTTGCGAGAACTGAAATTATGAAAGAGTTTTTCGGGGATTACAACATTGACAGCGATGGAACATTGATGGAATAATTTAAAAAAAAAATTCACTTGTATTTAGGAGCGAAGTGGGATTATATAGCAGATAGAGAATGTACAACTAAGAAGGGAATAGGTTTGATATTAAAGTTTTAGGCATGAATGTATTGCTTATATATTTGTGTGCATGAATGCATGCATGCATGCATAAATACATACTTTGTTTTTTTTTCTGTTCATCACACTCCGGTTCCCTTTAGAGTGGGTGTCGCCAGAGTGTAACGCCTATCATGTTTTTTGCAAGTGTATTCATGGGATGAGGTCGCTAGCCCTCACTCTGTCCGTTGGAAGGTGTAAAAGCCTATTTGCCGACGGTGTTCGTCGTTTCATGCTGGCCGCCGTCAAAGTACCGACAACTCTCAAGTGTTGTTTAACTTTGAAAAACTCGAAGAAATCCTGGAGAATGATTTCATGAACCAGCTGGCTATATCCTGTGGAAGGGGAGTTTTAACGTCATGGGTTGAGTATCCAGAATGTGTGAGAGTACCTCCAGGACAGAGAGAAATAACGCAATGTGTATTGAAGTCGATGCGCTAGTCGCTATTTACAACTTACCTGACTTACAGGCACTGCAACGGGAGATAGTATACACCGACCTGGCAAACATGAGCCGAGCCACTGTGCCACTTAGCCAAGCGCCCGTGTGGGCGGATTGCATCCCGTATTCTAAGTGTGATTCTTTTTCGTTGATTCAGACACTGGAATTTGTAGCTAGTGGTTAATCGACTGGGTCAGGTCGTAGGTAGAGTTGTAGTGAAGAAAGTTAGGGCACTCAAATCCCAAAGTCCTGAGAATAAAAGTACAGACACTAGACTAATATAATATA
>NC_089780.1:11645165-11710165 GCF_040412425.1 Macrobrachium rosenbergii | reverse complement strand
GATATGTGAAGATAGCAGAAACGGCATTTGTGAATTGCATGCGCATCAGGGCTATCATTTTACGTTTTATCTAAATTCAGATGTTGGAATAAGCTATTTTAAATGTAAAATAATACAGTATTAATTTTTTTTTTTTTTTTTTTTTGTATCTTTATATGGAACCCTTCTTAAAACTTGAAATCGGGGTAGCTGGTTTGGTTCCAATTCCTGCAGAAAGATTTTAATTGGGCTTCATCTCTGAGAATATTTTCTTTGCTTTGCTGTGCAGAATATGAGATGCAGTTTGAAACAGTACGGACGAATATTAAAGCATATAATAAAATATATTTATATATATGTATATATATATATATATATATATATATATATATATATATATATATATATATATATATATATATATATATATATATATATATATATCGTATTCAGGTTAAGCGAGAATTTGATGCATCGAGATACTTATCCTCCTCTCTGAGAAAAATAGTTGTCCGGGACACGTGTGTATTTTGTACGTTCATTTTAACAAATTTTTCTCAGGAAATCCATCTAAGATATGAGCAATAGGTTCAAGAAAGTGCAGTTGTTGTAGGAATACGTTGTGTCAATAGATTTTATAGGATTTGAGTGACTTTTTAGTAACATTCAAGTGGATCACTGTCTATATATTTTGCAGATATATTTCACTTGCATTAGTAGTATTGCATTCTCCAGCGCAGTTTTCATAATTGGCAATTTCACCAATGCAGTAACTAGTTGCAATAATGCTCCTCATGTTTTCTCATATTTCGTAAGCAGGTTTAGACAAATTGCCGTTACAATTTGAGTCTTTTCTCATGCCATTTCAGAGACCTGTAAAAATTCATGAGTAATTGCATTTTTTTTCTCTCTTAAATATCCTATTCCTATTTTTGTCTTTACATTCCCCACACGTCTTGACTATTCAAGGTATTTGAGTGCCTGAAACAGACAGAATCGTGGGAACATCATGCAACTTGCTTGCTCGAGCGAGGAAATGCATCCCCGGGTAATGTATTCATAACATAGATACCTAACGAAGTCAGGGGTCGGCATACTTGCAGATTCCGGGATTATAAAGCTAATGAGGTCTTTCCCCCCCATCTGAAACATCGGACTTTTACGGCCAGACAATGTCGGAACGATAATTAAAACTTTGGAACAACTTTCACACAGACATCAGAGAAGTGAAAGAAATCTGGACGAAGTTGTGAAAACTTAACGTCAGAGGAAAAAGTCTGTTTTCAGGTTTATATGATAAGTAAATTCGCAGAGCGCTGTCATTTTAAGAATGGAATTCAATTTGGGTTCTTTTTCTCCGTCAGTTCGTAATAAGCATTTTAAAGAAGTGGTATTATTCAGTGAGGATCCTTATGCGAAAGTTGTTCGTGCTTTATCTGATTTTTTATGAAGCTTTCGGTTGATCGTGAAAATCTAGTTTGTCGAACGCCGTCATGTTATTTGTGTTATTAATTGCGTTAGCATTTTTATTTTCCACTTGATTTAAGTTGAGGATAATTGTAATTGTTTTGATCGCCGTTTGTTGTCGAATATTAAAGGGAAGTTTGAATTCAATTTTTCAGTATATATCAAGACCATTAATGCTGGAAGAGATTCCGAAACTGTATGAAGTGGAATTACTACCAATGCTTTAATCCACAAACATGAATCTCTCTTCTCTCTCTCTCTCTCTCTCTCTCTCTCTCTCTCTCTCTCTCTCTCTCTCTCTCTCTCTCTCTCTCTCTCTCTCTCAGATGTACATGACAACGCACACCCAACTGTATGCCCAAAAATTCCATTGAATTTTTATGAAAACCCTGAATATGGTGATTGTTCGAAAGGGTTTTGAATAGCCACATCATAGCCGTTGTTTTGTATTGTGTTTTTGACCAAAAAGAAAACACCATCCCAGGAATCAGGTGTTCCAGTTTTATCGGTTGTTGTGTCTAATGTTTTTTGTGAAGAAACTGTGGTTCAATATTGGACTTGGGTTACTGGCGTCAAGCCTAAAGACATCTAGATAGAAAAGTAATAGTTGCATATTGTGATATTTTATTTTCCTTTACAGTATGTTGTTGGTCTACATACTTTTTCCTTTTGGGGCTGTTTTTTAAAAATTCATTTTCTGTGTCCCACTCAAAATCCAAAAAGTTATGAAAATAGAATGCGTTTTTTCCGAACTTTGTATGTAAGTTTTATTTTTCAATGGATATTTTTGTTGGAAGTTACTTTGCAGCAACTAATGTTAAGGAACGATTTATTGATTAATTTTGATTTTTTTGATCATTTGTTTCATTTTCGATGGCAGGATTTTTCTGCTCGAGTGAAATGAATATTTTTATTTGTATACAGAATAAAAAACAGTTGGTTGAGCTTCTTAACGTGAATAAATATTACATGCCAGTGTGTTGAGTCAAATGGGTCTGGTATAATAACAACCATTCAGCATTTAAAAAAATGATGGTAAAATCGTATTAGTTTGTGTGAACGGAGTAATTTCACACAACAGGGATTGTAATCAGTAAAGTGCTCCGTCCTCGGCAGGATTCGAACCGATGCCTGGTTTAGGAACAGCGTTAGACAGTGATTTAAACCACACAGGTATCAAGTGAGATAGATGGGTGGCCTAGGTTACTTACTTCGTTGCTACTAAGCCAGGTATAGGTTCGAATCCGTGCACGAAGCACTTATAAGTTTTTGTGTAGTATTCTTCAATATGAAAATTTCACGCGTGTATAAGTGACTATATATATATATATATATATATATATATATATATATATATATATATATATATATATATATATATATATATATATATATATATATATATATATATATATATATATATATATACACATACACATATATGTGTGTGTGGGTGTATTCACTTCTGTTCCTTTGCCGCTTTATTCGTTTTTATATGCAAATAAACAATATATTTGGAGAAAGCTTATTTAACGAGTTCATGGTCAGACTAAATATATCATATACGCAGCAGAGTTACAAAGCATAGTCTGTCAGTTCAGATGATTTATCCCGTTGTTGTTGAAAGTTTTACGTGTGTAATCGGTTTACAGTTTTAAGTTACTCCATTGTTATTGAGTTACATACCAAATTGTACGCCTCTCTCTCTCTCTCTCTCTCTCTCTCTCTCTCTCTCTCTCTCTCTCTCTCTCTCTCTCTCTCTCAAAAGTCCTATCCGTGTCGGGGTTCAGACACTAATGATAATACTGTAAAGAGAGAGAGAGAGAGAGAGAGAGAGAGAGAGAGAGAGAGAGATCCCTGTCGGGGTCCAGACACTAATAATAATGCCATAGACAGAAATGATGTTAGAGAGAGAGAGAGAGAGAGAGAGAGAGAGAGAGAGAGAGAGAGAGAGAGAGAGAGAGAGAGAGAGAGCCCAATTCAATGGCCATCTTTGACAGTGTGTTAATTAGCGAGTCTTGGTTTCAGGCGATATTCCTGACGGACGAAAAATGAAAATAAAAAAATGTCTAGGACAAATGGAGGAAACATTAGGAGGGGAACAAGTTCTAATGAAGGACGTTGCAGGGGACCGTTTTACCCTTGATTACCATTTTATTAATATATTTTTTTTTCAGGATTTAATTAGTCTCGACTGATCGGATGAATCGTTTATTATACCAGAATGCGACAATGACTGGTTATTGAATGGAGACATAACCTCTGAAGAGAGTCTCTCTCTCTCTCTCTCTCTCTCTCTCTCTCTCTCTCTCTCTCTCTCTCTCTCTCTCTCTCTCTCTCTCTCTCAAAGAACATAAAAATTCATTATATACACCTTTTGCTTGTGTATTGCCACTCACATGTAGCACAAGCACACACTATATATATATATATATATATATATATATATATATATATATATATATATATATATATATATATATATATATATATATATATATATATATATATATATATATATATATATATTATATATATATATACACATATATATATCCTCCTTGAATTTGTTCTCTTAAGGTGGAGTCTATCATTTGACTTTTGAACCGCCACCTGCCCTTGAAAATAATGTTTGACAGATTCCAGAGGACGCGATGATTTGAATTATTTACATGATTCCAGGTAGCTGAATTTTGGCTTACGTATCTGACAACGTTCCTGTAGAATTATTCTCAGAGTTAGAGGTTTAAAAAAATGAAACCTATATAAGATTGATATGACAGTTGAGACAAGGAATTTTCTGTTCACCAATGTGTTTGGGATTTTTTTGTTGTTGTTGAACATCAACTGCAGCATTATTGATGGCATAGTGGAATAGCTAAGAGGAGGAGGAGTTGCTCGCCTTGAGTAAAGTTTAACTTTTGGATTCCCCCCCCCCCCTTTTTTTTTCTCATCACCGTCCAAGTTCTGGATTTTGATTTTGATTTTAGGTCTAATTGTTCCATTAAATTTATATTGCAAGTTAAAGCAGAAAATCAGGCTGGATTTGTAGGACGCTTTCTCAATCGAGTGGTCTGGGTATTTTAAAGCTGGTAGTTACGAATCAATTCAATTTTTTTATTGTACAGTCTGTTAAATACTCTGACCGATAGGATGGCGCGAATGAGCTTAGAATTTCTGTGTTGACAAATGTCTCAATTGTTATGACAAGGTATAGGCTTTGAAGAACCTACTTCGGTGATACCTTGCTAAAGTATAGCCGTGAGTTTTTGGCCTGTCATGCCAAACCTCAGTTTCCGCGACACCTGGGCAGCGCAGGGCATTTAGAAGGTCAGCGGTCACTTTACTGGCTTAATCTGAAACCAACCATCAACTTGAACAACTGTCGCGCTCAAGCTGCCATTGTGATTGGACAGTGTGGAAAGCCAAAATGGAAGCTACAGCAAATTACAGTTCTCAGGCAGAACCATGGTCTAAGAAAGATAAGGTCTGCTCACAATTGACCCAAAATTCGACCAAGTTCGCGCATGACGTCACGCGGCTAGCACTGACGTAGGTGTAGCTCCGCCCACCTTTCTTAGATCATGGGAAGAACTAGGGACTTAACGATGAGGGAAGGATTTTAATGGCTAAATAGATGTGATTGTGTTTCTTTTTCTACCTGGCCGCAACCTAGCTATTTTAGAGTTTTCGACAAACTGTAGAGATATTCTGGAGTGCAACTCCTAAATGCTTGTAAATTTAAGTTACAGAATAAGCGTTATTTAAGGGAAATATCGTTGTAACAAAAAGAGTGGCTGTAGAATAATGCAAAAGTTGGTTTTCCTTAGATAATGAATTTATGAATGAAGCCTCTGAAAACAAATTTTTGTTTTTATTTGATTTTGATTTGATGCAGGGAGTTGTTTGATAAAAAGGAAGTAAATTAAAATTTCCTCAGTTAGGTCCTAGAAGTTAAAATATCATGTACATATCCCACCCAAATGTCGTACATTTGTTTCATGGCATTAACTGTTACTGTTTTATAGTATTCCGTATATAAATTAGCAAACACAGTACTTCGAGGCCGTCGCGCCCTGTAACGAAATTTCTGTCTGCAGAATGTTTCTCCGAATGGAAATGCTATGCTAGACACGCAGAGTTCCATAAATTTAATTATTTTATCCACGGCCAGTGTGTACTGTGAAATGAGTTAGCGAGTAGAAACATGACCAAGGGTAGTATTGTAAGAAAAGCGCATTAGAGACTATAAACTTTGCAGATGATACGTAGAGCTGGTTATGGAGCAAGTAAAGGACCAGCCTCTTGCTAGAATTTCGGTCGAATTGGCCTTTGATCAGATCTCATACCTTTGTGAATATTGATTCTTACAAAAAAAAAAAAACTTCATTGTAAATGCGTCATTTTCTGTTTTATGTGATAAATAAGACTTTTGGTTAGTGATATACAGTATACAGTCTTCAGCCAGTCAAGTTCAGATTTGTCCTCTCTCTCTCTCTCTCTCTCTCTCTCTCTCTCTCTCTCTCTCTCTCTCTATACATTATATATATATATATGTGTGTGTGTGTGTAAAATATATATAAATATATATACATATATATATAAAATATAATTATATATATATATAAATATATATATATATATTTATTTATATATATATATATGTATATATATATTTATTTATTTATTTAAAATTATTTTGCAGCTCTGTATAGATTTCCGAAATGAGAGAGTTACTATTTAGCAGATGAACCGTGGAATGATAGTTCCTTCAGGGAAAATAAACTTTCAACTAGCTACATTCTGCGTATCCAGTTCTACACCCCGTGAAATATGCAATAAAACAATTATTAAGTTAGTACGAATTAAACTGAAACCAAAATTGGCCCACCGGACGTTGTTTTACTGAATGAAAACCGAGTGTAATGTAAATTGAAACTGAAAAGCTATATACGTTTTCAATTAAAAGTCTTTTTTTATTTATTGACTGATGATAATTCTTTTTGTATGTGCTCGTTCGCATTCAGTAGAACAAGTACAACTACGCATGTGCAACGATGTTCCTCTCCCATGCGCAGTAATGAAGTGTTGAATCATTCGTATTTTACGTAAATGGGGAAGGCTACTTGATTGTTCTTTTTTTCTAGTTTTGCAAGTAATCATTCTCATTATAGTGTTGGTTGGCATATCTTGACCAGTGTTAATCATATGTTATTTTTTGTACCAAACGTAAATTAACTTCCAGCATTACAATTGTATTGACATTTCGTAACCTCAGGGAATCACTAAAAATGGCAATTATAGGTCTGACTAATTTCTAGGTTAGTGTTTCTTGATGATGTATCAGAATCTCAAAACAGAGGTTATATATATAATGTGTATATATATATATATATATATATATATATATATATATATATATATATATATATATATATATATATATATATATATATATATATATATAGACGTATCAAATCACAGTTACGTGTGGAACAGAAATAAATTTCTGACTCACATCAGGATCGAACCCAGGTTTTTCAGATGAAAGACCAGAGCGCTGCCAACCAGGCCACACAAGTCATGAAAGAATTTGGAACCTGAGTACAACTGTACTCAAGGAATTACCTGGGCAGGCTAACTGCTTGCATATATATATATATATATATATATATATATATATATATATATATATATATATATATATATATATATATATATATATATATATATATATATATATATATATATATATATATATATATATATATATATATATATATACAGACGTTTCCTTTTCTGCTTAAATTGTTTTCTTGATGTGACGGATACAAATGGGACGTAGGAGTGAAACTTATAGTTTGCTCTCTTCTCCCTCGGAATTTATAACGGCGTCTCGTCCGTGATATATATCATATAATGTATTCGCCTCGTGACTGTTTATTGCGCCTCTCCGGCTATATATAACTTGTGTCACGTTTCGGCGCTTTGTTTTGATACGGTGATTATTTCATTTCATGTAAATGCCAGCAATCTCGAATCTGGTAAGCTTGTGGGATCTGGAATTCCGTCTTTGGGCGTCATTTTCATAAATCTGGATTTTCAGACTTTACGTTATTGAAGAAATATATATATTATATAGATTTTATATATATATGTATATATACATTTTACATTTATAAATTATATATGTATATATGTATATGTATACATACATGTATATATATTTATAATTTTATATATATACATACATATATATATATATATATATATATATATATATATATAATTTTATATATATACATATATATATAATTATATATATATACATATATATATTATATATATATATATATATATATATATATATATATATATATATATATATACACACACACATACACATATACATGCACACATGCATGAACCCACCATTATTTTCTTTACAGTCAGTAAGTTTTCCTGTCAAAATAACTCACAGCAATGCTACTTCAGTTATTGTAGAAACGCACCCAAACCGTTTCCCTACCTTACTTGTAGCACCATCAGTGGGTACGACTACGAAATAAACACGTGTCAAAACATTTTCAATATATAATCGAGGTACGGCATCCCGCTGACACTGTGCTTCGAACAGTCAATGAACTATGCAGATGTCCCAGGTCTCGAACGAGATCTCGAACGAGCGCTCTTCGAACGGGTGCTCGCATTGTGAATAAACACCCCCAGAGTTACGGTGTAAGGATCCTGGAAGACTGTGTTCACTCCAGAATTGCTGTTTTCTATTATTCAGTTTTCCTTATCGATGACAGCTTTGTCTTTCAGTTCTCGTTGTTCTTTGTTGTGATTTTTTTTTAATACAGATGCCAGTAGCCTACTACAAGTTCAGATGTTACTAGTTTTTTTTTTTACCTTAACTTAAGACTGGCTGCTTTCCAGAACGTCTAAAGCTGTCGTGAAGTGTAAAGTTGTTGTGAAAAGACTAACTTTCCAGTGATCCGTAAGGAGAAAGAAACTGTATTTCATGTTGAAGTAATGAAGTAATGGGAAATGGAGAGAGAGAGAGAGAGAGAGAGAGAGAGAGAGAGAGAGAGAGAGAGAGAGAGAGAGAGAGAGAGATCCGTACATTTATCCTTTTAGGAAATTGTCCATCAACTAAAACTGTCATGTGAGATTGTAAGATATGAAAATGGGTCTTCCCACGTTTTGAAGAATGTAATATTCCTGTCACTATTTTCATTGTAAAAATTCACAGAATACGAATGATAGGAAACACTTTAAAAATACAAAAGGAAAAATTAGAAAAGCACTTTAAAAATGCGGAGAAAACAAATAACAGAAAACGTAGGCTCAGACTGATGAGATGAGAAACAGATTAATTCCCCCAAAATAATTTTTCGTTGGATAAGTATCTAAATGACTTCCCGAATGTTGCTAGAAAGAGTTAATACTGAGTGTTCTGAAAGTATAGACCTTTGTGATTAATATTCTGGTGCGTATATTTTTTATATATGTGGAAATGATGCGATGAGCGACTGCTGGCAACAGCTACTGGAAATGATAATGTTTCATGAAAATTAATTATTTACTTCTCTCAACAGAAACACAGTGTAAAAGTAATTTTTCTCTCTTTTCATCTCGTTCGAAAAAGGTTTAAACTTACCAAAAAAAAAAAAAGAACTAAATTTTTTTTTTTTTATAAAATATATTTAGTTGAGTCCATTATTAATTTTTAACATCAAAACCCCAACAATCCTCCGGCTCAGCCAGGTATAATGATACTTTTGATATTGAAAAGTGAAAATAAACCTTCAATTAAGTAGGTTAAGTTTTTAAATCATATCTCATTCGGACGTATCAAAGGATCAGTCGAGCGGGATTCGCCTAAACCATTGTCATCGAATTGTATATAAATTTATGCTTTTATTTCGTTCCGATCTCTGGATTATGTTTCATTATTATGCTGACGCCCCTGGATATTTGAAGAGGGGGCCCCCGCCCCCTCCGTATCTTTTCTATTTAAATGAAAGATCACGTGTAAAGAACAGATAAGTAATCCCTTTGTGTCATGGGGTAATGTTATTTCTCCCAGTACGTTCGGTAATTCTTTGTTGTACTGTAAATATAACGGACTGGAAATAAATTATATCTTGTTTTTGCAAGCAGCGTTCGTTTTTGACATCTTGCTTCCGCAAGTGAAACTCTCTCTCTCTCTCTCTCTCTAATTCTTCATTGCTCTAACTCTCTCTCTCTCTCTCTCTCTCTCTCTCTCTCTCTCTCTCTCTCTCTCTCTCTAGTAATTCTTTATTGCATTGCAAGTATAACGGGCTGGAAATATATCTTGTTTTGTATGCAGCGTCGTTTTGACATCTTGCTTCTGCAAGTGAAACTCTCTCTCTCTCTCTCTCTCTCTCTCTCTCTCTCTCTCTCTCTCTCTCTCTCTCTCTCTCTCTCTCTCTCTCTGCTGAGAGGAGCTGAAAAGAAGGTCAGCAAAATAAAAATAAAAAAAAAAAGACACTCTATAAGGGTTAGTAGGTCACAGTGCCCCATATGCAAATCTGAGGAATTTCCTGAATGCCCAGGCAGTGTAGGTCGGTTTATTTTTTCCCCATACTTTGCATCCGAATCCTTGTAAGGGGTATAAAAAGCTTACGGTTTTTATTAGAGCGTTGCAATGCTTTCTTCGTGCTTTCTTTGCAAGCCCTTGGCTTTATTCAGAAGAGTCTTCGGAAGGGAAACGGACAACAAAGAAGAGAGAGAGAGAGAGAGAGAGAGAGAGAGAGAGAGAGAGAGAGAGAATTTCTTCTTCATTGTGTCCACGTTTTCTTCCGTGCAGTAATCTTGTAAATGTTTATTTTTGTTTGATTTGTCACTGTAAATAAAATGCATCGGATGTGAAGAAAGAGAAAGGGATACTTGTGTCTCAATATTAAGGAGCAGTGATCTTGCAAGTTTTCAATTGATCAATTTATAACGAACACAGCTTATTCTTTGGATTCTAGCCTCTTTTTTATATTGGTAAACAATACAGATTTGATTTTGGTTTTCGAAACATTCTCAGTCAGTGTTTATAACGAATAGTTGATAATGCGAAAAAAGTCTTGTTTTAAGAGGACAGCACATTTATTTTTCTTTTTTTGATTTCTTGTACTTCGTTGCGAAGGAGATCACATCAGTAAAAGAAAGCAACGTCTGCAAAATACCTTCGAATATATAAAAAAAATGTTGCGTATCATTTCTATTTTACTAACGAAAGCTTGCGCTTCAGATCCATAACGACTAGAATTATTATTATTATTATGGATATCCATCATCAAATTCCTATGTTACCAGGACACCCCGGATAGCATTATCTCATCCAATACCGCCTTCCATCCATCCATCTCCTTCCCGTTGATACCTCCGGTCCCCATGGGACATGCTCCGAGGGGGCGGCCTCGTCGCTAACTCTTTTATATTCATGTAGAGCCGCCTTGTTCTAAGCAAATGGTTGATTTGAATAAACTCAGGAGGCCTCGACCTGAAAAAAAAGGGGGAGGGTGGGGGGGGAAGGAAGAACACTTTCCGAAATGGCTCATCTGAGGAATGTCTCATCTCATCTCTCAGCAGCTATGATACTCGCGCATCGAGTCTTCAGGAGTCATGAATTTCAAATGACTGGAGGAGGAGGAGGAGGAGGAGGGAAGAAGAAGAAGAAGAAGAAGAAGAAGAAGAAGAAGAAGAAGAAATAATACTGTTGGGGCAATGCTCTGGACGTTGTGTCGAAGACGGGAGAGAGAGTGGGGTTCGTGAAGAAGGGTGGATTTCTTCAGTAGAGGGTTTTGAGGCATTTTTCAGGCTGTGTTTCACTTCTCTCCTCCTCTGACAAGGACGTGAAGATCAGAACCTCAGGGGTCAGGTTTTTCGAGAGCTACTTTGCTTATATTTATTCGTATTATTTCATTTTTTGTTGCTTTATTATTATTATTATTATTAATTATTATTATTATTATTATTATTTTATTATTATCATCTCTCTACCTGCATCTCTCTCTCTCTCTCTCTCTCTCTCTCTCTCTCTCTCTCTCTCTCTCTCTCTCTCTGATATATATATATATATATATATATATATATATATATATATATATATATATATATATATATATATATAATATATATATATATATATATATATATATATATATATATATATATATATATATATATATATATATATATATATATATATATATATATATATATATATATATATATATATATATATATATATATAAAATTTGCCCTCGAGTAAAAACAAAAATGTGAACGTTAGTAATGTAGGAAGGGTATTAGGAGAACGGTGAAAACTGATGGAGGGTAAGACACTGAAGAAAGCCTTCAATTAATGATAAGACATAAGAAGATATAAAAAGCAAGCAAATCGATAGAAGTAGGAATGTTATGACAGTACCGCGGTAACGAAAACGGAATTATAATAAATGGGAAATGTAAGTTGAATGTTTTCCTGAAAAAAAAAATCGTAATTGATTATTTTTTTTTTTTTTTTACAGAGAAGCACGATAACAAAATTGCAGTGTGAAGTGGCTTGAAGATAAGTGTTGTACATTCCAAGAAAACTTCGAGAAATCTTTATTAAGCGGAAGATTGCACCTCGCAATATATTGATAACGCATCCTAATGAGGTCATTCTGAAATCCTTCATCCAATAATGAATAAGTTTGTGATAAGAAAATGATCCAGTCTGCAATTAACGCCTCGATTATCTACTGAAAACAGATGCTATTCGTTTCAGCCAAATCACGGACGAAGGTGCTTATAATAATTATAAGGGATTTGTCGAAGCTAATCGTTTTTTGTGCTCAAGTATCAATGCCAGGGGAACTGGCGCGATATATATATTATATTTTGAAGTTTTACCAGATATCCCCAAGTTATTAAACTTCAGCTTACATCTAAATCTGGAAGGATTTTTAGTCTTTAAAATATATTAACGCGTTAATAATGGTGCAGATGATTGTACTCTGGTATTGGTGCTTCTAAATCAGGAAGGATTTTTAGTCTTTATATTAACGCGATAATAATGGTGTAGGTGTAGATGATTGTGTGGGAATGATCTGCTGTTGGGGCTGCGTCATCTTTAGTTCTTAGTCTTCCCTTTCGGGCAGCTTCTAGTTATATTTAGTAAAAGGAAGTTATTTATTTTGTTGCCTGCCTTCCAATTGAGGGGTATGAAATGACTATCCCTTAATAACCTAACGGTGTATCTGTGGCAACGTCAGTTTTGAACGTAAAAGTGATATGAATCAGTAGTTATTTCACTGAATTTAGTTACATGAAAAAGTGTTATGAATCAGCGGCTATCTCACTGAATTTAATTACTTATACGACCCAATCTTGCAAGAGGTGATTCATCTAACCTTGTTTGTCTCGCAGTGGACGCTTGGAAGCAAATATAACAGATGAACGCGCGCTTATAAGCAAATATAAGATGCACACACCTGCCTGCGCATTTGAAGTGTTGATCGGCTACGTAAATCGGGAACGTGACTCTAGCTAGGTATCGGACTGTTGGTGTAAATGCCAAATATCCATTCGGGATATGTGTAACTATTACTTTCGGAGGACTTCGAGAAAAAATTAATGATCTCATATAGTTTGTAAATGGTTTATGAACCACTTAAGCCAGTTACACAAATTTTTTGTGATTAAGGGCGTAATTATTCATTAGGATCTAGTCTTCTAGTTTCTAGCAGATGTTAGGGAATGTTAAGAGTATGCACATAGGATTTTAGAATACATGCATATTAAATAAAAAAAAGAAGCTTTTTTTGACCATGCTGGCAGATCGTTATCGCCGCAAAGGATGACGATATGTATTCTTTATCATTTTCATCAGTTTTCATTTATTTCAAGATTTTATTTGCATTTTTATTAAGTAACTCATGTTATATCCTTGGCTTTATGCTCACTTCATTTTATTTCTAAAGGTGGTAGCCTATGGATGACAAAACTCCGAACAGATGAATCATAATCTTTATTTGTTCTTTATCCTGAAATGGTTATATATATATATATATATATATATATATATATATATATATATATATATATATATATATATATATATATATATATATATATATATATATATATTAAGAAAATCATTAGGAAAGAGAAACAGTTGAGTGCTGCAAGGCCTTTCGACTTATAGTCCTTTACTTAGCAGTCTGCTCAGTAAAGGACTGTAAGTCGAAAGGCCTTGCAGCACTCCATTGTTTCTCTTCCCTTCGTGGATTTTGTCTTTATTTGTATATTCATCATGTTCCATATTTTCGTGGTTTAGTTATATATATAATGTGTGAGTGTGCGTGGGTGGGTGTGTATAAATGAAAGCTTATATTGTTTATTAGTGTAAAATCCTAGCAAATTTGATAATTGGCAATATTTAAGGAATTCCAATAAACCCAGTACATTACGCCGTTTTTCATCTTGCGACGGTTTTTGTAAACTGATAAGGAAATGCAAGTTGGGAAATGTGGAACTGAATTAATGATTGATGAAAGGAGTGCGTAATTTGTTAATGGTTTGACTTTGTAGATATAAGGTGCAGGATAGCAGTCTGGTTCAAACGCTGCCTAATCCTGAATTGTTGACAATGAGGAGAGGAAAACAGAAACTTTAGTATAGATTGTGTTTTTTTTTTTCAAGTATTATGGGACAGATGTTGGCAGGCTAGGCTATATAGAATGATCAACTGCTCATGATTTAAAAAAAAAAAATTCAAGTATTATGCTGAGGCCGGAAATAAGTGGAAAGTGTTTCGTAATTTTACTCACTCATTGTAATGTAGTTTTAATGAGTCGCATACCAGGCTTTGCCTGATGATAAAAGGTTTAAGATGAAATTAAAAATAGTTGTTTTCATAGACCGTCCGTAAACATAAAAAAAAAAAAAAAAAAAAATATATATATATATATATATATATATATATATATATATATATATATATATATATATATATATATATATATATATATATATATATATATATACTTTTGCAGCCAAATTTGTTCATATGTTTTTTTGGGGGGACGGGGGGCACAACTAAAAAGTGACACTTGTCATTCTACTAGTCTCTTTTCCTTACGGACAGCTGACAGTGAGGCTTAGTGCGTTGAAATTATTTAATTTTCCGGCTCATTTCAGCTTGAGCGTTAAAAAATTTAATTGTGGGTTTTAGCCGGGTGTTAATTTAAAACAGGAACGAAACTCCATGACAGTCCCTCGTGTCATTTTTTTTTATTTAGTTGGTTATTTCGTCTTTCTCAACCAAAAGTTTGACATTCCTGTGTAAAGTAGGTTGAATGTAATAAAGAGTAATGCACCTTTAGCCGAGTTACATTATTTATTTTGTTTATACGTCCAAGGGACAAGAACCTCTTATTGAACTAGTTGATTTAAACATATATGATGATTTTCGACTCAGTTTTCAATGTGGTTTTTTCATCATAATCATGTTTATACCGCAGTGGAAGTTAAGCAGTACGTGTAAGATGTTTATTCATGGTTGTATTTGCGGTCAGTGCACCTCATACGGCGCACTGTAGGCATTACCTGAAGTCTTTGCAGCGTCCCTTCGGCCCCTAGCTGCAACCTCTTTCATTCCTTTTACTGTACCTCCGTTCATATTCTCTTTCTTCCAACTTACTATCCACCCTCTCCTAACAATTGATTCATAGTGCAACTGCTTTGAGGTTTTCCTCCTGTTACACCTTTCAAACATTTTCACTGTCAATTTCCGTTTCAGCGCTGAATGACCTTAGTTGCCCCAGTGTTTGGCATGTATGCCTAAAAACTATAAATCAATCAGTCAATCAGTAGGTAATGGGTCACACAAAATCATAAATATTGCTTTAACTAGGTGTGTCAAAATAATAATCTTACTCTGTTTTTGGAGATGTCTTTAGCAAGCTTTTGTCATCTTGTCTAGTTTGCAAGTCATTTGTTGAACTTCTATTTTGCTGTAGTCTTGGTATTATTCATTAAATTAATATTTCGCATTCTCTGTTTACTTGAACGAAGAATGTTCAAGTGATTTCTTTTTCTTCAGATGGGATTCTGTCTTTGTAGTTTTATCTTACCTTCCGTAGTAATATTAGTCCACCTGCCTGCACTCTCTCGTGATAGTTACGATTTCAGATATTCTTTTTGTTTATCCCTCCCTCGTTGGTTTAGCAATGTTCCTCCTAAACCACCATGGCTGTTTAATCGGCTTAAGTCCCTTTTCTTTGCTTAGAGAGAGAGAGAGAGAGAGAGAGAGAGAGAGAATAGTTGCATTACTATGCGTTAAATACAACTACGTTTGTGTGTGTTTGTGTGTGAGAGAGAGAGAGAGAGAGAGAGAGAGAGAGAGAGAGAGAGAGAGAGAGAGAGAGAGAGAGAAAGCACACGTGCATGCAAGAGCGATAGGGAGGGGGGGAGAGAGAGAGAGAGTTGAGTGTAAGACCATAAAATACTCTTGTATAATGATGTTGCCCTTTCCTTACTTAAAGGCACAATGAAATCGTTCCATTGATCGCCCTCTTCTTCCGCCTTCTTAGTGATTTTCTCCCGTGCCTCGATCCTGATATGCAGAATTTAAAATCATTTTTTTAGTAGTATGGTGTACACAAATGTTTGGCAGAAATGTAGATCATGGTATTGAAATTGTTTGTCGTCAGTTGCGTTGGCAATGTGAATAATACTAATTTCACTCGTCGCAAAGTTTATGGTGACTATTTCAGTTAGTAAAGTCAGTATTAAATCTCCCGTCTCTACTCATGCCGCATTCAGTCTATTGCGGATTTTAAATTAACTGCAAACGTTTTGTTTCAAACAGTTTTCCATGTTAAGGGACTGGGTAATTTGACTTGCGTCCGAATTCTTTGCATGTCAAGGGCGACATTACCACCCAGTCTGGGAGCTGTCCTCTGTACAAGGATTACCAAGTGTCTGTTGTATATCTTATTATAACTTCAAAACACACACCAACATGTGGAAAAGATTATTCATGGGGGTCCATTACCGGCTGATTATTTTTGAGTATTTTATAGCAATTTGAAAAATTATTTCTTTAACTCGTACCATGCACATGTGTACCTGCAATCAGTCGCATGCTAAGACGAAGACAACAGAATCAATACATGAACCTGCCATTACTCGGAATTGCAAGCAAATGAAGTTCCTATGTTATTCCACTGAAAGCAAGGCCAGGTAAACGAGGCACGACTCTCTTGGGCTTCCGTAAATGCGAATGTATTTTCCGGAAACGGTATTTTCCTGAAACGGATGCGATGGAGGGAATTTCAAAACCAGCTTTCAGAGGCGTAAACTTCAATGACATCATAAGTGGGTTCTTGGGCGTGGTAATGCAACTAGTGTCTTTGTTGCTGCATCGAGAGAGAGAGAGAGAGAGAGAGAGAGAGAGAGAGAGAGAGAGAGAGAGAGAGAGAGGGGGGGATATCTCCGGCACAATATGTGGATTTACACCGTGCAAAAAATCCAATATCATACTACCATTCAAGACACAAGTATGTATATATATATATATATATATATATATATATATATATATATATATATATAGGTAAATATATATATATATATATATATATATATATATATATATATATATATATATATATATAGAGAGAGAGAGAGAGAGAGAGAGAGAGAGAGAGAGAGAGAGAGAGAGAGAGAGAGAGAGAGAGAGAGAGAGAGAGAATATCTCCGGCAAAATATGGGGATTTACGCCGTGCAAAAAGTCCGATAACTTACTACCATTCAAGACACAAGGCTTTAGCAAGTATGAAATGGCATTGCATACTAGTAGATATAAAAAATAAAAAATATATCTACACACACCTAAGGGTCATCGTCATCATCATATATTTATCTCTCTCTCTCTCTCTCTCTCTCTCTCTCTCTCTCTCTCTCTCTCTCTCTCTCTCTCTCTCTCTCTCTCTTTCTTTATAATTTTTGTTTTTTTAGTTATACCTGAATCATGTTTCCTCATTATTCTTCCCTGTTTTGTTTATCTCTGTATTTCAGTCATTTAACAGTTTTTTTTTAGTCTCTCTCTCTCTCTCTCTCTCTCTCTCTCTCTCTCTCTCTCTCTCTCTCTCTCCCATTTTCATTTACCATTTCTTTATGTATTTCAATCGTATGTTTCCCTTTTTCCCCATTCGTTCTTCCTGTTAATGTATCTGTGTAATTCAGTCTTTTACTAATTTTTTTTAGTTTCTCTCTCTCTCTCTCTCTCTCTCTCTCTCTCTCTCTCTCTCTCTCTCTCTCTCAATTGAAATGCACACCATTTCCTGTTCTCTGGCGTTCTGGAAGAACGCTAAACCGAAGAGATATCAATAAGAAAAGCCATAAACGTCACATCCATCATCTTCCCTTTCAGTGTCAGATGGATTTCCCTACCACAGGGTTCAACCCTCAGCCATATTCTTTCCGAAGGATTGCAGTTTCCCCCATATATGTATATGGTACCCTTCCTGAAGGTTGTATGAAGAACGCATTCACATATTTTGACTTGATCTCTGGTCGTTTTGAGCAGGCGTGCTAAAGTTTCCAGGTTTAGCGACGATTTTCCTAGGTTTTATGGGTTATGGTTTCCTAAGTCAGGTAGAATGTAGAATTTTGTAGTGACGCGTATTATTTTCTAAGGTTTAAACACCAGTGTATGTATATTTTACATTACTCAGGATGGTAGATTGTAATTTTAAGACCGCAGAGCTTATCGGAGGAATAAAATATTTTACAACCCCCCAGGATAAATAAAAATAAGTTTCACAGATAATAATTGCATACAGAAAAATATTCGTTGCGTATAACTGAATCACGAAAATATGGAACGTGATGAATGTATAAATAAAAACAAAATCCTCGAAGGAAAGAGGAAAACATGGAGTCTGCATTCCATTGTTTCTCCTTCCTTCTTGAATTTTGTCTTTCTCGTTCATTGCTTGTGAA
The DNA here is from genome assembly GCF_040412425.1 of Macrobrachium rosenbergii. Classification (NCBI taxonomy): domain Eukaryota; kingdom Metazoa; phylum Arthropoda; class Malacostraca; order Decapoda; family Palaemonidae; genus Macrobrachium; species Macrobrachium rosenbergii. Next base: position 11,691,703 of record NC_089780.1, on the reverse strand, counting down.
ACCTGCATCATCCCTGTTTCAGTAGGGTCTAAGTTCTCTCGTAGCGGAGGCACTAATTGGTCAATGAACTTCTCGTCGTGAACACTTCCTCACCAATAGCTTTTCATATACCAACACGAAAATCTCCTTAAGAGTGCGTTGGATCTATGAACAGTGGTTTTAACTGGTATCAAGCAAAGACCTTATCAGTTCTTGAATATTGATATCCAGGAAGTGCAAACGCGTTTGGTTATTGATATTCAGGAAGTGCAAAGGCATTTGGTTGATAAAGTTGAGTGTCACGGTTTGTGTGTGAGTGAATTTATAATTATTGTAGATGAGTTTCCTGTGTAGATGTGTGAAATGGCAAATGATGAATGTGTTAATCAGTGTTGAGTTAATTTTTCTTTGGAGATACTTATTAGAAATTAATATATCGTGTATTTTGCACACACATAAATGTGTTATGTATATATATATATATATATATATATATATATATATATATATATATATATATATATATATATATATATATATATATATATAATGTTTGTGTGTGTGTTTGTGTGAAACAGTCTTTCAGGAGCGTGAGAGAAAAAATGAATGAAAAACTTGTCAGGAGTTTTTGTGGCATGAAGGGTGGGCAAGGGGAAATTAAAACGGCGAATGATAAAGACGAAACGAGAAGTTTTGAGAGGGAAAAACAAGCCATTCTTTCGTTGCAGTTGCAAGACAGAAAAGAAGAAGATCATGCACAGGATTATTGTATGTTGGGTGAAGTGGTCAAGAGAAAGATTCCCAAAAATTATTATTATTATTATTATTATTATTATTATTATTATTATTATTATTATTATTATTATTATTATTATTATTCAGAAGATAAACCACTAAAACTACTCTTCCTATGAAACAAGCCCACGGCGGCCATTAGCCTCCCGAAGCTTCCAAAGAATATGATGTTCATTTGAAGGAAGTAGCAGAAGGTAATAGGGAATACAGAAAGTAGAGAACAGTTATTCGAAGAGAAAAAATAAATTTTACAAATTGATAAATAGATAGATAAAAATGTAAGTAAATATATTAAAATACAAGGAAAAAAAAGAGGGCGAATAATGAATGTATGGAGAATAATGAGGTGTTCTACAAGAAAGTAAATGCAGAGAGATGGGGTTTTAAGGAAATGAATCTGAAAATAAAGAATGCAAATTGAGAGCTACAGTCTGAAGGTAATGTAGCTCTGAACTGATGTGAAGATTTGTGAAGATTTGTTGAATAGGGAAGCAAGAGGTACAGCAGAATTCTGCACGAAAGACAAGTTTTTGTGCAGTGTGAGAATGTTTGTGCAATTGACAGTGCAAGGTTGAAAAATGGGAATAGGCCAAAGGTTATTGAGCTATAATTGAGATGTTGCTGTATTATTATTATTATTATTATTATTATTATTATTATTATTATTATTATTATTATTATTATTATTATTGAAGAGTAGCCCCCACTCTGGATAGAATAGTGTCTGAATATTGTCTTTAGACATTTAATGCATATATATTCTGGCCATTATTATTATTATTATTATTATTATTATTATTATTATTATTATTATTATTATTATTATCATTATTATTATTATTATTGAAGAGTAGCCCCCACTCTGGATAGAAGATCGTCTTAATGTTGTCTTTAGACATTTAATGCGTATATATTCTGGCCATTTTAAATACTGATTTCATAACCACTGTCCAGGAAGCAAAATGTAAATTTAAGAGATAACACTTAGGTAATCTAGAAAGATAGTAATGACTAGGAACAAGCGCACTTAAAGAACACTTTAAGTGTTTTGACGAATTCCTTTCTTTATCCGTGGATTGCCTTTATTCGGTTTTAGATCCTATGGGTTTTTTCGTTGCTATTTTTTAAAAAAAAAAAAATAAGGTAGATGGTCGACTTGCGGCAAACACTTCTCAGAATCCAGAAATAAATAAATGCAACTGTGTTCACTGTTCGTTCAAAACATTACCACAAATTATGACGCGCAAGATGAAAGGTCTTTCTAATGTAAAAATAAAAAATAAACAAATGGTCGAGGTGCCCTTTACAAAGCCGACCACAGTGTATAGTGATTTTTTTTTCCCTTTCCGTAAAATGGAAAGGAGTATTAAAGGAGGCAATATTGGTTCCTACTTGAGGATCCAGACGGCCATCAACTACTTCATGTAAATATGTTCTGTAGGGCATCTTGCTGAAGAAAGGGTTCTTTTGAGAAACTCACCCGAGTGAAAAATAATGGGCGCAGTAACATATTACTCCCATTGTTGAACCAAGATCTCAAGGGACCTAATGGTATCCTTTTCCGTGCGGCGTTTATTTTCTTGCTTGTCACGTTCATCATTTTCTTGCCTTGTAACTTTCCCATGTCTTGCTTCGCGTATTTTTTTTTCAGTGCTCTCTCTCTCTCTCTCTCTCTCTCTCTCTCTCTCTCTCTCTCTCTCGAACAGGGCTGAGATATTCTATGAGTAGAATGCAATTTGCCTTTTTTTATTTGTTGTTATTCATTGAGGCTTTTAATATTTGAGTTGTATAGGTATCATTTGAAATTTGCAGTCAAATGAAATTTATGAATACGTTATATGACTGTGTTCATAAATTGAAGTCTGACTGTGGCTGGAAAACTGGATTCGCCCTGACTTAAAGTTTGCCAAGACTTCAGATCAGTGTCACGGAGCGCAGCCTCATACAGTAACGTTCAACTTCCGTGAGTGCTATGTACTCAGCTTGTTCCAGTTTGCCACAAAATGTTTATAAATTTTATCGTCATGTTGTGAACTGAATCTTTTTTAGTACCTTACTGTCTCTAGTACAGCTGACAGTGTCAGCAAAAAAAAAAAAAAAATATTTCGCTTGTTGACCTCCAGATAAATGGTGTAAATTTGTATACTTCAAAATTGTTTGCCAGATTTTTCATTAGAATTATCCTCAGACTTTTTCGTTATTTCTTTTAGCTTTGTGATAAATGGTTTTGCTATATCCGGCTAAAACAAAGCAAGGATAAATAACGTAAACTAATTTTGCTTCTGACACATTGTCACGCGTCCAGTGGGGCGGTTTACTAAAAAATTAAACTTGGGTGTCTGTTCATATAAAACAAAATTGTTTGTTGTTACGTGCGGTAAAATGAAGCCTTGGTCTTATTTCATTTTATCAGTTGTAATCATTACATGATAATGTTTGTGTTTATTGCAAAAATTTGATTGGCATTTCAGTTTCAATGTTACTCTTTACAACTTTGAGTTATTTTCACATTTATTTATTTTTTTTTTTTTCATTTAGAAATGGGAATTATAGTAAGACAGGCTTAAACTTTTTTAATTTTTCATTTAGAAATGGGAATTATAGTGAGACAAATTTTTCATTTAGTAATGGGAATTATAGTAAGACAGGCTTAAACTTTTTTTTAATTTTTCATTTAGAAATGGGAATTATAGTAAGACAGGCTTAAACGTTATTTAAATTTTTCATTTAGAAATGGGAATTATATTAAGACAGGCGGGGTGAAGAGCCCAAATGCTCTTAAGAAATTGATGAGGGTAAATGCTGTGAAGTTTTTTGGAAGGTTCAAGGCTTTGCGCCAAGGTCAAATATGATCTAGATTCCTAACCCACATTATTGCACCATAAGAAATTCGTCGTTTTCAAAAATCAAGAAAAATTAATTTTTTGGCTTTCATTTGACGTTTGTCTTGAAAAAAGGTCAAGGTTGAAATTATAATGTGCAATACGTCGCCAAACCCCAGGATAAATACCTGTTAATATTCGACTTCTTCAGAGAAAAAAAACGAAGGCTTAAGGTGGAGATTATTCGAGTCAAAAAATCCCCATTTCAATGGTTCTTTCTCACCAGGTTTCATCTAATTCAAAGAAAAACAAAACTTGATTTTTAATTTGACCTGTTGTCTTGAAAATTTCATCTGTGTAAAAACCTCCAAGTACCTGCCTACCAAGTTTCATCGAGGTGAGGTAATAATAAAATGTGTACCTTAAAATAAGTTGTGAAATTGGAAATTATATCAGAAGAGTTTGGGGAGGATAGAAATCTTCACGGTATCTAGCTATCAGGTTTGGCGGACATCGTAAACATATTAAATGTTAAGCCTTTGAAATGACCTACGCATATGAAAACATAAACTTCAATCAAGAGTACCAAAAATTACTTCTGACAACTACTTTTGAAAAACATAGATGAAAAAACTACTTCTGACAGACAATCATTGACCTTATATTCTTTTAGTTTGATCAGTATAAAGGACATTATTATTTTTAAATCTAAATATACAGAATAATCTGTGACCTTGAAAAAATAGGCCAAGGTCAGAAATATATGCCAAGAAATAATCACGGATCCGTGTGAAACCCACCTACCAAGTTTCAAAAACAATACCATGTTAAATCGTTAAAAAAGTAAATAGCAGTTTCTCACACTGATGAATAACATAAATACCAAGATCATCTGTTCCCGTGGTAAGATGGGAAAAGGGGAGTGAATCAATATTGTATAACTGAAAGTTTATGTTCATAACTTTATGAAGATGAAAAAAAGTTGCTGTCTGATTCCTCCACTTTGAGCACTATATCTCCCGTGGATACACGTGCCTGTGATATTAGACGAGTTAATATTTAATTCAGCTGACTCCGAAAGTACCTGGAAAGTTTCCTGTGTTTTAATGTGCTTAGGTTTTTCCAGCTCTTAGGTTATTTAGTGTAAACTTTATGTTGACTTCTTTATTTTATCATATATTGTTGCAGTTGCATCGAGCTTCCGTGTTTTGTTCATTACGGTAACCCCGTTTCGAAAATATATGCGTCCTAAAATACACAGAACTGTTCGAATGTTTTCTTAAGGATTTGGCCTGTCAAGAAAATTATTTATGTAGAATGGTTTTCATATATAAAGTTTCACTGAAAAGAAATGTGTTAGCAACTTCGTAAACACACGCCAAGTCACCAAATGATTTTTGAAAATTCATTGTTCTAGTTATCTGACACTACATCAAAGTTCTAGGAACTAAAGGTGTGCTACAAGGATCCCTTACATACTTAAATGTCGTTTTCTGTCATTTTAATACTACTACTACTACTACTACTACTACTACGAGAACGTTATTGGTTGTCTACTGCCATTCCTTCAATGCCAAACCTACAGGCTAATATTACCCAGCTTCTCTCTGCTTTTCCTGATTCTCATTCACCTTTCACATGTCAGTGAATGCCTCTTTTCTTTTCTCAAATCTTCACTTTTAAACCACAAGTCTCTTGCCTGGGAAACTTTCATGAGGAATAGTTCATATATCTTTGATAAAAGTTTGCAGTTTTTTATTTACAAATAGTTCCTGTTCTGATACCAGCACAGACATCTTTTCTCATTGGTTTCGAACCAAGTTTTGGAGAGAATATGATGAGAAAAAATTGTTTTTGTAGCTGCAGCACAGCAGAAGAATGAATATGTGAAAGTTTATGCTTCCAAATGCTGTAAAAGGGGGAGACAAGCTTAATATACCCATTTCGTGCTGCGCCTTGACCTACGTTCATTTCTAAAATCGGATTGGAAATTGTTACACAACAACCAATATCTCGTTTGTTGTACATGTCCTGGTAACAACTAACAAAAACAACTGGATCGTTTGATGCTGGAACTAAACCAAGCGCTGCTCGGTCGTTTTTCTATCCGCCCTCAGATCTTAAAAACTACTGAGTTTCATACAGCATCATAGCATCCAATCATCAAGCTGTACAGAATTATTTTTTTATGCTATTTAAGGTTAAGGTTACCCATGGATCGTGCGTCTGGCGTCGGTAGATGAAACATCGGCGCATTTTTTACTTGTTCATATTGTGACAGCCAATCGTAGAAAGGTTTTAAATTTTAAAATGAAACATGTATTTTATAAGACTAAAGGAAACATTTATTTATTTATTTGTTTATTTATTTATTTATTTATTTATTGATTGATTGATTGATTTATTTATTTTTGCTTCTTGTGTTCATTGTGGTTTTGTAGCAATGTCTGTTGAGACACTCACCAACCACCTTCTGAACGGCTCCATCAAGAGGCACTACCCACAGAAGCGCGTCTTCTGCCCAACAAGAAAACAGTAATAAGTAACAGAGACTGATCTATCGACTGGGAGAGAATCCCCCCAGCTACTCTCTATTCCCGGGGCTTTTAAGTATTAATGGAAAAACATGTCGATTAATTTTACAACACGAAGAATTATTCATGCCCTGGACGCTGATACAACTCCGAGGAACACCGGCCTACCCGCCTATTGGACTAAGAGAGAGAGAGAGAGAGAGAGAGAGAGAGAGAGAGAGAGAGAGAGAGAGAGAGAGAGAGAGAGAGAGAGATTCCTTGCCATTCGCTTCCTGTTTTGCTATCCCCGCTATGACGGTTATAATATAATCTTATTGTAGCATAATGATAAATTATTGCCGTGATTTTTCTTTAATTAAGTTATGATGATAAGCAATTTTTTAACATTTTATTTATTGACATCATTATCAGGCACACATTTGAGTTAGTTTAGTTTTTCCTTTGTATTTTTTTATTTTTTCTGTTTTTGTTTATAATAGCTGTTATCTTTTTGTCATTTCAGTGTATTTAATTTTAGTTCGGAAGAAATTTTGTGCGTTGAGGTGAAGTCAAGGTGAATATGTTTCAGATTTCTCCTAAGGTTGAAATTTTGTTAAAGACTGAAAATATGACATCAATTTTCTATTTAATAAATAAGTACAGGGTTTTCCAGGTCCATTGGTAAGGAGGGATTACAGAAATAGATTACAGTGTGTGCGACTAACTCTTCTTGTTAGTCCTACTAATGCGGTGCACTGTAGGCATCACTTGAGGTACTTTGCACCGTGCCTTCGGCCCGTAGCTGCAAAACCTTTCGTTCCTTTTACTGTACCTCCGTTCATATTCTCTTTCTTCCACCTTACTTTCCACCCTCTCCTAAGAATTGATTCATAGTGCAACTGCTTTGAGGTTTTCCTCATGTTACACCTCTCAAACTTTTTACGTCCAGTTTGCTTTTCAGCGTTGAATGACCTCATTGTTCCCAGCACTTGGCCGTTGGCCTAAATTCTACATTCAATTCAGTTCAGTTATAATGATAATAATGATATTGTAAAACATTCAATAATGGTAATAATAATGATAATAATAATGTTAAACGTCCGATATGTCTTTGTTCACTAATTATATCAGGTAATCTAATATTGCTTAGCTGTAGGAAATCATTATACCCAGCGTTTTTATGTAAACTGATATCAGATTATGCAGGCTGATGCCTTTATTATCCCTTCTGACGTCATTGTCATAAAAAACCTTACAATTACGTTCCGGTACCACGTAACTGCTAAGACTAACAGGCCATGGTGCTTGGTCAGACTTCAGTTTCGTGTCGAGGAAACGCGAGTGAATGACGCATGTGACACAGTATTGAGGGGGAGCCCTCATTATCCACATTTGCGTCAATATTCATCCAAGATCAATTCTCCCGGAAATGCCATGGAATTGTTAAGTCAGAAAGTAAGTAGTTGCTTGTTGGAACGGCGTGCAAAGGATAGACATTAACTATCAGTACATTAGAAATTATCTTAGGGGGAAGGCTCATCCAATTCCTTTATCTTCAGAGCCTTTGCAAAAGTCGTTTAAAAACTAGTTATTCCAGTTACATTGCTTCTCGTTTTTGGCGTGCGTTTGAGGCTAAAGTGTTGCATTTCGTTTTTATTCGTGATCGTGTAAAGTCAGTTATTTCCTTTCTTACAGTTCCCATTATAAGACACCGTGCAAAGTTAAAAAAAAAAAAAAAAAAAAAGTGATAGGAAGTGGTCTCTCTCTCTCTCTCTCTCTCTCTCTCTCTCTCTCTCTCTCTCATACACAACTTCAGATGCTTTCCCAAAGCATATCTACCAGGCCTAATACCAGACCATGATCTGGGAATCATTACTTTCCAAAATGCCTTCTTTAAAATCAGATCCTGTATGCCGTGCAAGAGCCATATCATTTGACTATGATGATGAAAATGCTTCAAGAACTTATTATATTTATTGCAGCACGCGTGCTGAAGGGTACAGGGTTGGTGAAATGATACTTATCATATGTAGTTTGGATACCTGCAAATATTATCACAAATGTTGCAGTGAATGAATTGGTAACAGCAATCTTCTGTCTGATATGCTAATGCAGCTTTGATTTTGGATAATAATGTATTCAAGAACATTGAAATTTTTTTCCACTATAGAATGGATCGATTGATACATTGGTAATTTTTCGTATATAAACTGATATATGATCAGTAATATCAGCAGGTGTCATCAGTTTGGCTGTTTATACTGGCATTGTTAAAATTATGGTTAATCATCAATTCTACAAGTGGTTTTCTGGTGTGACCAATTCTGCTTAGGGTTCTAGTAATGGAATCAGTTGGTAAATACAGTTTTCTCATAATATTTTTAGCTAATAGTACATACGTGTATTAAACCCGATCGTATTGATTTCCTTGACCATGAAAACTCAGGTACAGGCACCAAGATTTGCTTTCTGGCACCGACAGTGAGGAAGTTATTGGGTATTTGATAGTCGACTACGTCGCCAGGAGGTCATATAGTTTTTGGCCCGTAAAATATTCTCTTAAGTGTGCCAGAGTGCCACCCGGCTGAATACTAATCAGGATAGGCCACAGAGCCAAACTCAACTATAAAAGATTATCCATATCGCAAAAAATATGTTGGTTCCCAAATCCCACTTAGCAACAGGACTTTTACAAAAATGGAGGTTTACTGAAAACATGGCAAATTTTTCATGAAGACCTTTTCAGTGCTTTTATTTTTAGAAGCGGTAAATTACGCAATATTGTATTCGAAGAGAGAAGAAAGTTAACTTTGGTGTAAGTTTATTTGTAATTATGCAGAGCTGTGTTATTTATGGTTGACAGAAAGGATGTTGGATTACAGGACTCTGTTGGCATATGAAGTAAAATGTATGCATAAAGGCTTGTATTTGCGTGTATGAGAGAGAGAGAGAGAGAGAGAGAGAGAGAGAGAGAGAGAGAGAGAGAGAGAGAGAGAGAGAGAGAGAGAGAGAGAGAGAGCATGCAGTGCGTATGGATACAATAGAATCTCCCCATCGACCCCTCTCTGCATCGGGATTGTTAGCATAGATAATGATTCTCTTCTTCGCCTCGACTCTTTGATTCTCTGCTGTTAACTGAAAAGAAAATGTTACGTGTTTTTCGAGTTCGTGTTATGAATTTTCAGAGGAAAAAACAAGTATTTTTTTCATATTTGTTTTATTCTCTCTCTCTCTCTCTCTCTCTCTCTCTCTCTCTCTCTCTCTCTCTCTCAGGAACCCAAGCAAGACAGCTACAATTAACGAAAGTACGAAGAGTTTCGAAGTATTTCCTAATGAACACGCGAATTCAAGCAGCAAAAATGTCAGCTCACTGACAAACTTTACCTCTCTCTCTCTCTCTCTCTCTCTCTCTCTCTCTCTCTCTCCATAGATGTGTAAAAAATACTATTTCCCGTTCTCCCTCGTTCTTGAATTACCCCAGACCGAAGGGATATCAATAAGAAAAGCCATAAACGTCGCATCTATCATATTCCATCTGGTTGTCAGTCAGACTTCCATTCAGCGGGTTCAAACTTCAGTCATATCCTTCCTGACACGTTACTCTTTCCCCTTTATATACCCTACCCTTTATATAACCTACCCTTTGGTGGAGAACTCGGTAAGAAGATATTTGCATAGTTTCAAACTTTTCAGTACATTTTTTCTCTGAATAGCTTCCGTTAGTTATCGACTGTTTATTGTTTTGCAAATTCCCGGATGATGTAATCTTTCAAAATGATAAATGAAGATCCTGTCAGAGCTCATAGTTATGTTTTACGAGATTGTTTTAGCTGAAGGAAATACGCACGTGAACAAAATCGGTGGTCATTTGAAAGCTAATAAATAAAGCAACGAATGTGTCATAGCATTTCCTAATAAACACGCGAATTTAGGTAGTAAAAATGTCAGCTGATGGCCAGACTTTACCAGTTGCAGGAAGTCCCCTCATCTCTCTCTCTCTCTTTCGCTCGACATGTATGTGGATACTTTTTCGGATGCATGGAATAAATAATCCAAGATAAAAATAGCGGTGCTGTCCATCCTGACCCTTCCCACGTTTGTCAGCCTTACATATCACTTGTGAATAACAAAGGGAAATGCAATTTAATGTCTTAAAATTACGATCTCGATCGTTTTGCAACTTGAAGCAAAGAGAGAACTTGATAAAATGAAATAGGCAGGAAAATTTCAAGAGGTTTATTCATCAGTGAAGAATACTCTCCAGTAAAGCAGGTCGCCTTGAATTGAAAAAGAAAGAGAACAAAGGAACATTTTTTATAGTCTTTTTAAAAACAAGATTGTCCAGTGTGACGTCATCAGCAACCTCCCGGCATACGAACCTCCCGTGAATACGAACGTTTCAAGGGACTCTTGGTCAACAGCTGGAAATGTCATTTTGATATTAAACCGAAACATATTCAGTGTCAACAGACAGGATTGATCAACTTGATTCACAGCTGTGTCAGTCCTTTTAACCCTGAGGAGCTTTGATCATGAAGCTGAAACATTCTTTCATGAGTAGTCTGTGGGATGAGTGTATTCAATGCTTCAGCAAAAGCTGGTGAGTTTGTTTTTAAAGTTATTAAAACAAGGTTTATGTTGTGGAGGTTTACCTGCTCAATCCCGTAAACTCACAAACACGCAAAACACACAAACACATACCATATATATATATATATATATATATATATATATATATATATATATATATATATATATATATATATATATATATATATATATATATATATATATATATATATATATATATGTGTGTGTGTATATATATTATAATATATATAAATTTATTAATATATATAAATATACTGTATATACATATACATAGAGAAAAAATGTATCTAACAAGGTCGTATCATTGTTTTTCGCATTTATTTTCAGATATTTTACCTGGAATGATATTTACAGAGTCTCTTCAGTTAAGACGCAAAGTCACACTCATGTAGCTGTTAGACGTCAGGAAATTATGTTTCTCTCTCTCTCTCTCTCTCTCTCTCTCTCTCTCTCTCTCTCTCTCTCTAAAATTATCTTTACTAATCAGGTTGTGACGTCAAGGGAGCAGCTGTTTCATCATCACTTTCTATTCCTCTAATTCCCCTACATTGCCGAGCACCGTTGCCTAGTAAATTTACATTACCGTCACCGTAGAGACTCGTGCTTCATTTTATGCTGACGGGTCTTAAATAAACCAGAGAGTAATTATGATCTCTCGCTGTGAATAATGATTACTTTTTCTCCATTGCGCGTCTGGAGATGGTAGGCGCGTTGTCTTGTTCGATGGGAATTTTGTTGCAATGTTTTAAAAGGTTTTGCCGTAATAGCTACCGTCTCTCTCTCTCTCTCTCTCTCTCTCTCTCTCTCTCTCTCTCTCTCTCTCTCTCTCTCTCTCTCTGCCATGTTTTCTGTTGTCCCTGATTTTGTTTCTCTCTCCCTGATTTTTCTGTTGTCCTCTCTCTCTCTCTCTCTCTCTCTCTCTCTCTCTCTCTCTCTCTCTCTCTCTCTCTCTCTCTCTGCCATGTGTTTTGTTGTCCCTGATTTTGTCTCTCTCTCTCTCTCTCTCTCTCTCTCTCTCTCTCTCTGTCTCTCTCTCTCTCTCTCTCTCTCTCTCTCTGCCATGTTGTCTGATGTCTCTGACTGTCTCTCTCTCTCTCTCTCTCTCTCTCTCTCTCTCTCTCTCTCTGCCATGTTGTCTGTTGTCCCTGACTTTCTCTCTCTCTCTCTCTCTCTCTCTCTCTCTCTCTGCCATGTTGTCTGATGTCCCTGACTCTCTCTCTCTCTCTCTCTCTCTCTCTCTCTCTCTCTCTCTCTGCCATGTTGTCTGATGTCCCTGACTTTCTCTCTCTCTCTCTCTCTCTCTCTCTCTCTCTCTCTCTCTCTCTCTCTCTCTGTTTAAAAAATGTATCAAGTAATCCTCTTCCTCTCTTTCTGGAAGTACTCTAAGGTGAAAAGAGTATTAGATGTTGGAAGCTGTAAGCGTACCACTCATATTCCATTCTCTTTGTGGCAGGCACATCTCGGCACCTTCTTCTTCTTCTTATGCCTTTATTATTAATCCCACGGTGTAGCAGGGTCGGCCGCTCGAGTCAGCTTTCTCCATCTACTTCTATTCCTTGCATCTTCTTCTTCCCCCAGTGCCACCTCACCCATATCCCTCCTGACCACATCCATCCAGGCATATTTGGGCACCTTTACGCTAAGCCTTCTTAACCTTTTTATTACCACGCCCCCTCTAAGAGTTAGTCCCTCCATCCACCCCCCTCCCCCCTTGCATATATGAGTAAAATTCCCTCCCAGATTTGAAGAATAAAAAAAAAAGGAAGAGAAGGGGTGTTTTTATTCTTTTGGGAATGAATTAGTGAGATGTTTGACACTGATTCTTAGATACTAGATCTTGAATGCGTGGTTGAATGTTAAGAGAATAATGAATATAGTTAGAAAATTTTAAATTTTTCCCTAGGGCTCACGCCCCCCAGGTTAAGAACCACTACTCTGAACGGTGTGCAATTTAGCCATACGTATAGTGGACAGAGCTAGAGGTTGAATACAGTATATATTTAAATATTGTTATGTGAATTTCAACATCTAATTTCGGATCCCAGATTCTTTTCGTTGTATTCAGAATCTATTGGCGATGAATACTCATGATTTTCCTTATTCTTTAGTAAAGATGCTGTGATCATTGATATTATTACTGACGAATAATATCGTTAATCAGTATTGATAGAAAAAAGACAAGGAAATATTTGTGATTTTAATATTAAATAATGCACCGTAAGAAAACCACTAAAGGCAGTGTATGAAATTGAAATTATGGTAATTTTAATATATTCATGTATGCAGTTGATTGAAGCAACGAGAGGGACATATTATAAGGACAGATACAAAATAAATCCTCAGAACATTTGCATTATCTACCCATAACTCATTAGAAGTGTTGGTCTCTCTCTCTCTCTCTCTCTCTCTCTCTCTCTCTCTCTCTCTCTCTCTCTCTCTCTCTCTCTCTCTCTCTCTCTCTCGTGCGACTTGGAAATAGAATTATGATTGAGCAAAATACGATAATTGTCCTTGATTGTTTGCATGAATTTGCATGATTTCATCCACGCTAAGGTCGCTGCAGGTGTTATAAGGTTATAAATTGAATGAACAATAATGTATTCTGTAAATATTTATTGAAATAATGTTGGATAATTTTTTTAATTACGAACAGCACAGAGGGTAATTAAAAATGTGGTGTATTTCCACGAAAAACCATCAGCGGATTCTTCCTGGACTGGCAGCAATAAGTATATAAATTTAAATCATGTAGAAGAGAATTTTTTTGAGAGTAATTACAAGGAAAATCCTACACGTGTATATATAATATACGTGGACTTAATACAAATATATATATAAGATACCTTTATTCGATTGAAGTATTTGAATAGACGGATCAGAATGACATATGCGACATTCAGTGCTGACAGGTGATCCGTCAAAATCATGGTTGCCTGATTGTTGCCGCGTGATCGCAGGTGGAAGACGTATGTTGTTCACAGCTGTTTATTGAACCTGCTGTTAACGCGTAGTGCAATACACACAAACGCCCTCAGACACACGTGGCTTCACTGTAAACCTAATCGTGATGAAGGCTCCTAATTTAGTGGCTTGTTGGGGGGTAATACTTTATGATAACTGGAATTGGGTTCATATTCTATCAATTCCAACTTACTTTCACCCTCCCCTACCAATTGTTTCATCATTATTTTCAACGTTGAATGATCCTATAGCTCCCAGCGCTTGGCCTGTGGTCTAAATTTTACATTCCAATCCAAAGGACACAGTGTCTTAGTTATGTCTCATTACTGAATTTAAGTTCCCAGCTGTTTTTGATATAAAAAAAAATTACGTCGGATAAAGATATAGTTAAAAATTATAATGAAGGAATTGGATAACTTTTTTTGCATCAATAGATAGCGTTCAAATGAATTCGCCCCTAATGGCTCGGTTACGATCGAAGCAAAGGTTAGTGGATATTGCGCTGAACCAGGAAGTTGCAAGCAGTGATGATAGCTATTTAAACTGCGTCAATCATCGTGAGTCCTCTGATTATTCGCAGGCTGGATAATGGCTTTGAAATGAAGCCTAATTTGCATAATATAATGAAGCTTTCTGTGGATACAGCATTTTCTCCAGTTTTGGCTCCTCATTTTGTGTGCATTGTGTTAACGATTCCTCTCTCTCTCTCTCTCTCTCTCTCTCTCTCTCTCTCTCTCTCTCTCTCTCTCTCTCTCTCTCTCTGTATGGTAAAACCGTTCATTTATGCAGGTAATCCTCAAGAAATGTTTTATGATTTTATGTCTAGAAAGATTCACTTAGTTATTTTTCTTATTGTGAACAAAATGGGTATCAAACTTGTGTCCGGCAAGGGTCGGAAATGATCGCAAGGTATTAATGCATTATTTGCATTTCTCTTAATCTTTTACAGCGTTCAGTGACTTTTTAAATTGCATAAGTCATTTAGAAAATGTAATTAACACAGAAAACTTCGGTAAGCATCAGCAGTCACAGTTTTTTGCAGATTACAGTAAAAAAAATAGTTATTTGAAAATGTGAAATTGTGAATTTATAAATACGCAAATATGACAGACTTGATTCTCTTTCAGTGGTAAGAATGCGATCATTAAGCACAGCTTCGGGTGTTGAGATTTTAAGAAAATGAAGATGTCTTTGTTTACTTTTAACTACGCCAACATTCCGGTGTCATCTGATTGATTGATATTATCCTTTGAAGCAAATAGTAATTTAATCCAGTCTAACCATGTCATAATACACTGTGTGTAAGAGTGTGTATGTAGATGTAAGATTCTGTGCAGACTCATGACTGGTTTTTGCAATGGGCTTGCCAAAATAACTTAGAGGCTCTGTTTTCGTTAGGAAATTCACTAATATATTGCTTTTAATAAGCTCCAAGAACAGTTATTATTTGCAACGCTTACCATTAGTTTTATGCGTAGTATGATAAAGAATCATATTGCATACGACATTCTGAGTACATTTTTTCGATATATCTTTGTAATGGGTTCTGATAATTATTTTTCATTTTTAAATCTTTCAACATGAAGACGTCGATAAGAATTTGTTATATGAAATGTGTTTACATCTGACACTTCTATTACGAATGCATTCATTGTAAAATGGTTGTTATAAAAAAAAAAAGAGAGAGAATAAAACTACATCGTCACCAGTCCAGCCGTACCATTTCTTTAGTTCTAAATAATAAGTTTGAAAGCTTTTTCTGTAAAAGGTGTCATAAATAAGTTTTCTCTCGAAATCTCTCACTAAATTGGGTGCCCGTACTCAGAACAGAGCAATAATATATATATATATATATATATATATATATATATATATATATATATATATATATATATATATATATATATATATATATATATATATTTTTTTTTTTTTTTTTTTTTTTTTTATAGATAGACAGCAAAGCACCTCGCAGAAAAAAAGATAACATAATAAAAGTTCAAAAATAAGAACCCCGTTTGCGTCGTTTCTTTCGTTTTTTTGAATGGGCCATTTGTGCAAGCAGCAATGAAAACAATGAATAGAAAAGGAAGTGTACTATAGTATAATTTTTCTGTGGAAATACTTTTTTTTTTATACAAATACGACCTAGTAAACTTTATGCCATCTGCATAACAAAAGTAAAGTACAGTAGTGGTCTTTCATAATGATGCAGTTTTGTTACCGACCATTTCTAGGGAATAGAGAACTCGGGGCTGTAAAACATATTTTTAGTCTGAGGAAGGGACCATTGCGACTCTCCTAGATTTTTGAATATTTTTTTTCGTCATGTCCGTTTTTTTTCAAAATGTGTATTTTTTTGTGTTTATCCACAGTGAAAAAGTTTGTATGACTTCTGCCACTGCTATAAGTTATTGCGAAAATTTCCTTACGATGTTTTTTTCTTTTCTGATTTCTAGTTTTGTGATGATTAGTACAACCAAAATCTAAAACTCCAGGTTCTGGTATATTTATGTTCAAGATCATTTGATCAGTATTGTCCATTCTTTCTTGGGACATTTTTTTTTTTTTCATCTTTTTTCATTAGTTGTACCCATGCGACAGTTCCTTTTGGATTCGTTAATAAGCTTTTCAAAGATATTAGTTTATGGTTTACATACACCAGAACTCAGCCCCAGCCCTTCCTCTCTCTTTTTTTTGTTTTTTTTTTGTTTTTGTTTTTTTTTTTTGTTTCGTGTTAGCACACTGTCACTTGTTTTATACTCGTCATTTACAAAGATTTCCCCCCCCCATCAGAATTCAAGAAAAGAAATGGAATGAAACCAAAACTCCCCTATCTTATAATAAATTCTCTTTGGGGAAAATAAATAATGTAATATGCATTTCCTTTCCTCCCAGCAACAATGCAACTACGTCCAATTTATCTGGTGAAAGCACCCAGTCCGGAAGCAATACTAATTAGCCGAATGCCATATGCATTGATAGCGAGGAATCTTCAGGCAGCAGAAGAAGAACTCATTATCTGAAGAAGAACTCATTATCTGCTGGGTTATTCCCTCCCAGATTCTTTGGGTTTTGTACAGAAAAGGTAGAAACGGAGCATCACCATCTGTTTTAGAAGGTAATCACCAGATATGTAAATTTAAATTTTGTATTACACATTCATACTGCCTCTCTTTTAATTGTAAGTCGAAAGGCCTTGCAGCACTCCATTGTTTATCTTTCTTTCTTGGATTTTGTCTTTATTTGTATATTCATCACGTTTCAGATTTTCTCGATTCAGTTATATATATATACACATATACATATACACGTAGTGATGTTGTAACATCACTTACCTGAAAATAATAGAAGCTGTTGATATCACTTACCTGAAAATAATAGAAGCAGTTTATCATAAGCGTAAAGATAAATTGGCATCTCTCATCTGAAACAAAATGAAAGAACGGCATTTAATATGAACTTATACGAAGATATTTTTATCATATTTCGCAGCTTAATTAATTTTTCTAGCGTTTTCAGCTCTTATATGAACGAGTCGGGAATATCGCTGGGAACAAACCAAGTTCAAGAACAAATTGCAAAACAACTTATTTTCTTTTAGCTGGTCAAATTCCCCCTTTATCTTAGGGAGTTTGGTTCCACCCTGACGGACATAAAAAACTTAGCTCGTGGGTTGGCATCATCCGCAAAAGGGGGAACTTCTTGTAGAAACTTTATGGGTTAAGAGCCTGAGATATCAGCAGGAGGGTTTTGAGCTAGTGTACTTCAAGGCATTGGGAGTGCGCGGACTGGATGTGGCAGTTGAGTCTAATGTACAGTAGTTCTCGGTACCTAGTGAGCTTAACAAAAGCGAGATAGTTGTAGCTATCCTTTTGGTGCCATTAGTGAATTTACAGCATATAGAAGTATGTGGCACCTCCCTCTCGCCCCATTCTTACCATATCAGTGTTGCGTAATATTGTTTCACACTCAGGCTCAATCCGTCCATCTCCCCAATCGTGTTTTACTTCACACTCAGGCTCAATCCGTCCATCTCCCCAATCGTGTTTTACTTCACACTCAGGCTCAATCCGTCCATCTCCCCAATCGTGTTTTACTTCACACTCAGGCTCAATCCGTCCATCTCCCCAAGCGTGTTTTACTTCACACTCAGGCTCAATCTGTCCCTTAAGGGTTAAGGCTGTACCCAGTGTGAGTTTCATTTAAAAACAGGAGGCCCTTTCAGTTACTTCTTGGTTGTGATGTCGTTCTTGGTTCAGTTTTATATGGACTTAACGAAGATTGATAGGCAACTCCAAAGCCACTTGTTTTTCCAGTGGCAGAATGAGGACACAATGGAACATTATCATCTTTCGAGTAGCTTGCATTACTAAGAAGTATTCAAGTTTTATAACAGAAATTACACTGTTTTCTCCTCAGAAGTCGTTACTTTTCAGAACGAGAGTAAATTTGTGGAAAACTCTAGTAACTCTGTAGATGATATTAAGCTACGAGCTAGGAAGTAATTTACCTCCATGCTTCTCTGCTGGAGACATGATCTTCTAGAGTTTGAGATGTCTCGTTAAAAACGTGGCGAAAACTATAGGTTAATCTATCGAGAAAAAGAAAAGAAAAATTCATAGACGCAATCTTCGTTCAAGTAAAGAAATAGTTGAATCGAGCAAAGCGAATTAATTTTGATCAGTACTGCATCCCCTTTTACTTATAGATGCAATTAGAGCCGTGTTCAATTAACCTTGCTGAAGCATTACAGTTTAGCTGTTAAGTTTAACCGGACAGTAATCCGCTGTTCATATAACAAAGATTTACAATAAAATAAATTCAGTTCTCCCGTGGGGCACTATTGCTCTTCAATTGGCCGGAAAAATTGCTTGTTCTGCTGGTAATGTCCATTATTAAATTCTGTGCTCTGTTAAATTATGTATATGGATTGCGTGTGATTTCTAGAAATAGTTTTCATCATTGTAATGTCTGTTATATAACTTAAATATTTCTTAGTAATGAGGTTTCATAAGATTATAATGAAAATGCTTTAAAGTCAGGTAATGTTTCATATTTTCTTTTTCTGATGAAAAGGGTTTATTTTTCATTAGCTCGCATAATCGATTGAGGAATCAAGAACATTATACGAGACATGTAGTATATACTTCATCAGCTTATGATACTAGAAAAAGCCAACATGTTTGTCATTACCGCCATATTTAATCAGCGGTCACAGAAAGTAACCAGCTTCCCTCAGGCGGTTCATTTTGTAAAGAGTGATTTTTTTATTCCTTAGGTTATATAATAATTCCTGATCTCTATAAGGAAATAAACATGCAAGGTAAAAAGGTCTCGGCAACTACTATTTCAGATCGTCAATAGAAAATTAAACGAGTTGAAATAGCTATTTTAACGTTCTGTCTGTTCAACGTAAAATGCTTTTGATATTAGCAGCAGAAGATAGAAATATGCTTTACAATAAAAACATGAAGAAAATATAAACTGGACTTTACAACAAAATTAGGCAAATTAGATCTCTCAAACATAAAAATTAAAATGCTGTGTGTCAGAGCGAGGTTTAATAGAACATATGAAAACTTTCCAAAAGCGACAGCGGTTAAAAGAACAGACGAGGTAAAATTGTAGCTAATAATTAAATGCAACAGCGTATTCGGAAGCGGCCGCGATTTTGTAAAATTTCCACTTCTTTTAAGAATTATATAATAAGAAAATATATCGTCAGAAAATGGCAAAACGAATATTCCATATCGTGATAAGCCGCTTGATAAAACTGAGAAACCTGCGAGTGAAAACTAATGGAAATCTCGCGTAGAATGATTAATTATGTGGAATTTCAGAATTGGTGGTTTTGTGACGGTCCGCAATAAGCCTTACTTTTATAACTGAGGACCGATATTTATCTCAAATGTTTAACTGTCAGCAGGTAGTTTTAATGAATGCTATAAATCTTCACTGATAATAATAATAATATTATATTATTATTAATATTATAATTATTATTATTATTATTATTAATAATAAATCATGATCATCATCAACATCATCATCATCATCATCATCATGATCATGATCATCATCATCATCATCATCATCATAATAATAATAAAAATGTGTAAATTCAAGTGTCTCCTTTGGAAGATAATCTTTCACATCAGCTATTGGTGGTTGAGCGGAATCTTCGTGTATCAGATAATTTATGAAGAGATTTGGAATTCAGTAATGAATGCAAAAACTTTTAAATATCATGCGTGCAGAATTACTAGGAGAGCGATGACTTTGTGAAGGCAGTTCATGTTAGGAAATCCTTAAATTAAGCAGTTTACTAAACTCTGCCTGAGACCTCGGGTAATTTAAGCAGATTTGAAAAGTTCTTGGGTGTATAATTTTATATATATGTATATATATATATATAGTATATATATCATATACATTATATATACATTATATATATATATATATATATATATATATATATATATATATATATATATATATATATTATAACTTTCGAACTTAAAAGTAAAATACTACAACGACTTTCAGTGGATGAAAATATGAACGAGGTGTTAATAAAGATAAAATCCGGGAGTTGAGTTACCAGAATATCCCAGGTAAAAATATATTACCTAATTCTTTCCGCGCGAGAAATAAAAAAGGTTTAAAAAATCCATCCGAGAATCATTGAATTGCTACAGTGCGTTGCCTAGCCATAAAACCTTTCTTGACTACGAATCAAAAGAACAATTATCGGTTCTCAATCAAACAGTGAAGAAACAAGAATGATATTCGCGTTTGTGTGTGTGCCCGCGCGCGCGTGTGAGCGTGGATTAAAAACCAATACTGATATACGACAGGAACCCGAAACCTTTTAGCGTGATTACGTAATTTATTCTAAAGCCACGAAAAAATAACCTTTCCCAGATACTGAGCTAAGATTTTCCCCATTTCTTTTTAATATTTTTTTTATTGTAGCACGTATACATACCAAATTCCTCATCTATACAATTTTGAAAAAAACTTTTTTTATGGGTAAATGTTTTCGTAGACTTTTAGACTTGTTCTCTTACCTATATAAAGATGGTATGTTCATAATGTGACTTCATATTATGCAATCTACGTTTTCATAGATTGAAATAATTGATTAATTCAATTAATTTCCCAAAGAATAGCTTTTTTTTTTTTTTTTTTTTTTTTTGCTCTTGTGACTGCAAGAGACCCTATGTAACAGTGAATGCTAATCTACAATTAACAAATGGTAGAATATAGAAACAACCGTTGATTCTTCAATAGGGGCTATATGTCAGTCGAAGCAAGAAGTGCCGCTAATCTAAAACGTGAAAGAAATGAGGAAGTTTGAATTAAAATCTTGTCGTTTGGTTATGTTTGTGATCGCAGGTCGCCAAATCTGTTTGAAACGTTTTACCCAAATTCTTAATATCCTGAAAGAATGAATATTACCCGGATCACTTAACTGATTGAATATCCGTATATATTTTTTGTAATTAGCGAGCGGGTTCCCAAAGTAATAACGATTCATACAGTCACCAGCTGTAACGTAATCATCTGTAGGGTGTCAACTCATAAATTTTTAGCCTTTTTCCATAAAAATATGGTAATCCTTAATCGAGCTGTTTTTTGATATCAGATAGACACTGGTGAAATCATTACCTTCTCAAATTAGTGTTATTTGAATTAGGATATTAGTATGTAGGATATTTGAATGAGGAGATTAGTATGTAGGATATTAGTATGTTAACACAATATGACCGCAAAATCTTCGGCAGTGGCATTTATTAAACGATAAATCTCTTATAAAGAATTGTACACTGTGAATTGTGGACTACGGTATGAATGTTATTCACAAGCAGTAAAAAAAATGGTGACACCATAAGAGAGGGTCTTGATGGTGAGAAAGGCTGACTCGGTCTGTAAGGAAGGCAGGTCGATACGTTTAGATCATTGACTGTAGCCCCGATGTTACAGAAGAAAAGTAAACGTATGGATACCACCAAGTTTTATTGTATAGAGTTACTTCACTCGATGGCAAAAAAATGTGAATATTGTACAAGAACGACTTATTTCATGATGATGTGTTTTTTACGTCCCTTCCTGAATCGCCTTTAAGGAAGGCAGCATCGAAACTCATTGTACTCTGATGCCTGGTTTAAATCCATTATCCTCGCGTGGAAGTGATGCTTTTAGTTTTATGCCTTTTACACAGTGTCCCTATCCACATCCTTTCTTTTTATAACCCTCGGTATGTATAAGCCTTGAATTTCCTCGTGGTTTATAGCGTTCTGTTCACAGAGTTTTAAAATGCATGCGCGGTAAATAAAAAGAACGGTTGCGGGAGAGAAAAGTCCAGGGAATATGCAAATGGACGAGAAATCATTCATCATAAACTAAAGTTTGTTGCGCATCAGACTCAGTGGAACTTTTTTTTTTTTATCTTGAACATTATGCCTGTAAGATAAACTTTTCCTTTTTCCACTTAATTTCCTCAGGCGTCAAAAAAGCTCTTGATAAATGTGATATATTGTTGGTTATATAAAAGTGATTTATTGATGGTTATATTAAGGAAAATTTAAACAAAAATTTCACGTGTCAGATAAAACATATCGATTAACGTTATGTCCCTAATTATAATGTTGACCCTTGTCTGTGTATTGTAACAAAATATACTATTCAATCGATGGCTATATTTTTGGGGGGAGGGGTCCCCAATGTTCTATTATAAAATGTCAGTATCGGAAAAACCATGCAACTTCTTATAACATATAAGGAGATTCAATGAGTACAGCGATGTGGACTGTGATTGCTTTGCTTTAGATCATTTCTTATTTGTTTTATTTCCAACATATTAAGGCAAATTTCTAATCAGTTAACTTGTCTGCTGAAATGTCTTTAAAGGATGGTCTTGATAATACTTATTAATATTATACTAAACCATCAGTAAGGTAAAGTGTATCATTACTTAGTCATAGAAGTAATAATACTCACGCTTTTATTTTTCTGTAAAAACTATTGTACCGGCTTTGTCTGTCCGTCCGCCGTCAGATCTTAAAAACTACTGTGGCTAGAGGGCTGCAAATCGGTATGTTGATCATCCGCCATCCAATCATCAAACATACAAAATTGCAGCCCTCTAGCCTCAGTAGTTTTTATTTTATTTAAGGTTGAAGTTAGTCGTAATCGTACTTCTGGCAATGCTATAATTATCAACAACCGTGGCTGAGTTTCATGGGCCGAGGCTAAGAGTTTAATGGGCCGTGGCTGAGGCCACCACCGGACAGAAAACTCGATTGAAAGGAAGAAACTTCGGCGCATTTTTTACTTGTTTCATATAGAGCTTCATGAAATCTGACATGAGGCTATCCCAGTATCCTAAGTTTAATGTTACATGTTAAAAGTCACGAAAATGGTAAAAAAAAAAGAATAACTCTAAATATGATAATTAAAAATATATTATTTCACACTTTTAACTAAATATGGTAATTAAAAATATATTAACTTTTAAATCCATTTTTAAACATTAGTACGTTGCCTCAAATCCATAAGACATTGTCTCCAAAATATCTTATAATGGGGCGTGTAAATACCGATGTCTTACGTTGTTGAAGAAACATTAAAACTGAATAGTGAATTCACAGAGTTGTTAAAATTCTCGTGTTTTGTAGCCATTTCCTTGAGAATTTCGAGTATTTGTCATGATGAAAATGACTGAAGGTATGGTCAGTTAAACAGATATCTAGATGCAATTATTATTATTCAAAATAAGAAAACATTCTTAAGAAAGGATCCTTAATAGCCAATTGGTTACATGAGAAAATATTCACAAAACGGAAAAGCACTATTTTAAAGGGAAAGAGAGAGGAAGAGGGTAATGTGTTTTAGAGAGAGAGAGAGAGAGAGAGAGAGAGAGAGAGAGAGAGAGAGAGAGAGAGAGAGGGTAATGTATTTAGAATAAACCGTTCATGGTAAGTGATCTGAATAGTGTTATAAGATGTTATTGTAGATGAAGACTAATCGGACTGGAATATAATGCAAATAACATTTGCAGCGTTAATTTATATGCCGCGATTAACCGGCTTATTTTCGATAACAGTCTAATCTTTCAGAGACCAAAAAAAATTAACATTAAAAAAAAAGAGATGAACAAACTACGTAAATCCATTACCTTTTTTTTTTTTTTTTTTTTACTTGCTATCCTCACACGTACGTGAAACTAATTCCTTTCCACAGAAGTAAACATTCGAAAAAGAACAGAAAATATATAGTTTCCCGTTGCTGCTGTAACCGCGCAGGCCTGCAAGGACGGGAAAATCATCAAGAACAGTTTTCGTTCATTTAATCCCTTCCCAAAAGGTTGTTTGAAAATAAAAATGGCTGCATTTCAGTGTTCCTCCCGAACGTCTGTAAAAACGCCATATCTCATTTTGCCCAAAAGGTTTCTCGAAAATTGCGGTATCCAGTTCTGGACTTTTTGCTTGAACCGATACTCCTCATTATTCCCCAAACATTTGCGGGGGGGAAAAAAAAGAGGAAAACTTTTGTTTCGTCGTTTGTGAACGTTTGTAATAACAGCTGTATCGAGGCTGCGATTTAAGGGCTCCGTTTCCTTCGTGCTGTAATCTTTCTTTGTAATTTAAAGGTCAGATGTTGTAAGAGTTGAAATGATGAATCTTACGATATCGAATTATACGAATATAATGTATATGAAAATGTTGTAAACTTTCTCTGTAATTTGATACATCAAATTATTATATATATATATTTTCGTATGAATGTATATGAAAATGTAAGTGCAATGAATTAACCTACATTATAAAATATTCTTACTAAATACAGGATGCGTAATTTATATAAATGGCATATTTCAGAGTTGAAATGATAAATTGTACCCTATTAAATGATACAAGTATATATCAAATGAACGTCTATGAAAATATGCGTGGAGTTAATGACCTTATGTAATCAAGTATTTTTACCAAATGCAGGATGCGTAATCTATATTTTTATCGTACTTGGAAACAATAAAAAAAAAGAAAACCAGTAAATGTTTGAAATGTGCTGTTGTCATAAGCTGTTTTTCGTAGTACTTTTTAATTTTCGTTCACCAATTACTATTATTACTTTCGTCGCCATGTTCAGCGTCAGCTATTTTGAAAAAGCATATTGCTTAACCATTTTATAACCCCACCCAAGGTTATATATATATATATATATATATATATATATATATATATATATATATAAAATATATATATGTATGTATATGTGTGTATATATATATATATAGATAGATATATATATATGTATATATATATATACCATTTATATTATCAGAAATGCAGTTGGTGGACTGCAAAATATGTCGTGTAACAATTTTAATGATGATAGACCCATACTGTACACAAATAACGAATCACCATTGATATCTACCTGCCGTCAAACTGTTTCATTGCAGTGTGATGTTTTGCCAAAATTTTGCAACAAACAATTGTGATGGATATTAATATAATTTGTAATAACGAATGTGTATTATTGATGTATATGAAACTGTTTCATTGCAATGTGTGTGTTATGTATTTACCAGCATTTTGCAACAAACAATTCTGATGGATATCAATAACTATTTGTATTATGTAATGTGTATTATATATATATATATAATATATATATATATATATATATATATATATATATATATATATATATATATATATATATATATATATATATATGTACATATATATATATTCACAATATTTTTATAACATATATAATATATATATATATATCAATATAACTATATATATATATATATATATAATATATATATATATATATATATATATTTATATAATAAATATATGTGTGTGTGTGTGATAATTTATCTATATTTACATCCGGCGGGTAGAGATTCTTGTACGACCTACGAATGTCCAATGCATACAAGATTCGCGGCGCTTAAAGGCCGACGAATTTGGCAGATTAGCAACTTTGGCACCGCAGCAATCGAGAAGTTCCTCGTGTGACCTCTTTGGAATAGTGCCGCGTCTATTGCCAATCGGTTATCGATACCGCCTATCTTGACCAAAGTACACCGACGGACTGACGAGAAAAACTCTATTTTACTTTATTCTTGAAGGTTAAATATGTCTTAGTATTGTTCTCCTGGAATTCTTTGGCGTTGGCAAATTGCTTTTTATCATTTGTTTGTTTTTTTTTTAAATATATTTTCTTTAAATATGCATTTGCTTGTTTTTCATTGATGTTTTCAGCTGCTTGTAAATATATATATTTGCTTGGTGGATATTGACACATCGGATGTATTTTATTGTTCAGAATGCATGACATACCTACGCTCGTCATCTCTTGAATAGTGGAAATGATATGTCGTAATTTACTCAGTTAAAATACAAATACGATATGCTTTATCATTTGTTAATACTCTTCTTTATCCTTGGGTGTATGTATGGTTCAGATGGTGTTGTGGACAAGTCCAGGAGGATCATTCACGATGAGCAAGTTAAAATATGAATTTGGCTTTGATCGTTGTTATATTTTAGCGTAATCCGCCCATTTCCAGAAGATGCTTTGTCTTCACGTATTAGGTACATACTAACATACATACACGTGTGTGATATAATATATATATATATATATATATATATATATATATATATATATATATATAGAGAGAGAGAGAGAGAGAGAGAGAGAGAGAGAGAGAGAGAGAGAGAGAGAGAGAGACATACATACATATATATGTATATATATATATATATATATATAAGTATATATATATATATATATATATATATATATATATATATATATATATATATATATATATATATATATATATATAGAGAGAGAGAGAGAGAGAGAGAGAGAGAGAGAGAGAGAGAGAGAGAGAGAGAGAGATTTAAAAGACTTAAAAAAATAATACATGAAAAGAAACAAGCAGATGCAAGCAGACACGAGTGGGCGCATACCGGGCACGCTCACAATCGCAAAAAAAGAACGTGGCGTCTGCACGGCATTTATCTCAAAAGGCCGGCGCCCCCAAAAAAAAAAGGGGGCGATACGGGCTTAGATGACCCATACGACAAGGCGCCCAACACGATGACAACTGCAGAGGCCATAACGGTAACAATGCCTAACGGCTCAACAACAGTTTACTGCCAGTCAGAGGAAGTGGCCAGTGTTTCCGGGTGAATCGCTTCGGAGTTGGGGTCTGAAATACAACCTGCTAGGCGTTCGGGGGTTGAAACCGCCATTTTTATACAAGGACTTTTTTTTTTTTTTTTTTTTTTTTTTTTTTTGTTCGCTGATATTCATTGCTGTGTCCCAGTGCCTCTGTTGACTTGTTGGCAATGTATTAATTTTTGGTTTTCTCTTTTTTTTTTTTTTCATTTGCTTCTCTGATCGTAAATTTCAATATATTATTATTTTTATTATTATTATTATTATTATTATTATTATTATTATTATTATTAGGGAGCTAATCTTAAATTTCAATATATTATTATTATTTATTATTATTATTATTATTATTTTATTATTATTATTATTTTCGCATTAAAAACATTTGTATATTTTATTATTATTATTATTATTATTATTATTTATTATTATTATTATATTATTATTATTATTATTATATTATTATTATTATTATTATTATTATTATTATTATTATTATTATTATTATTATTATTATTATTATTATTATTAAGTAAGATTATGAGGATGATTCAGTTCCGTCCACCGATATCTGAAATAGATCTTGAAGTTATTCCGGATATTGCCACTCTGAAAATTTGAACGAACAAGTTCCTTCTGTTTCGTTAACGCCATGTTTGAAAAAAGATGGATTCTTGCTCTGCTGATTGTAAATTTAGTACACACAGAGAAGCAACAATTAATTTTTTTTTTTACATAAACTTAAAAATTTCTTTTATTTAAAATAGTTAGGTATTCTCACGTTGAAGAGAGAGAGAGAGAGAGAGAGAGAGAGAGAGAGAGAGAGAGAGAGTGTGTGTGTGTGCTGTTAAAGTATGCTTCGTGGATTAGTATAAGGAAAACTTAATGTATTTATAGTAATTAAGTATTCTCCCATGAGAGAGAGAGAGAGAGAGAGAGAGAGAGAGAGAGAGAGAGAGAGAGAGAGAGAGAACTGTTAAAGTAAGCATCATGGATTAGTATAATGAAAACTTGATGTATTTATAGTAATTACAGTAAGTATTCTCCCATGAGAGAGAGAGAGAGAGAGAGAGAGAGAGAGAGAGAGAGAGAGAGAGAGAGAGAGAGAGAGAGAGAGAACTAACTGTTAAAGTAAGCATTATGAATTAGTATAAGGAAAACTTAATTTATTTATATAATTAAGTATTCTTCCTTTGGAGAGAGAGACAGTGCTGTTAAAGTAAGCATCGCGAATTAATATAAGGAAATTGGTATAATGGAGGTAATCGCCAACATAATTTTATTTAAATAAACGAATAACTGTTATTTAAAAAAAAAATAACTTATTAAAAAAAAAAAATAAATAACTGCTACTAGACACCAGACGAAAAGCAGCACCTTTAGTCCAAATGGTGCTGGGTTAATATGTGCTTTCGCGCGGGTGGGGTTGTGGGTGGGTTGGGGAGGGGGTATGATGAGGGGTGGGAGTAGAGGGGACCAGAGGGCGGAAGGGGGGTGGGTAAGGAATTCAGTAAATGACACCCATTTATTGCTTGTGTCAGTGATAATTACCCTCGGGCGTGTGCTGCGCCCACGCCCCAACGCCATCAAGCTCAGGAGCGAGTGGGCGTGGCGTTGGTGGGAGAGAACTCCCGCAGGACGATGAAATGGTTTAGACAGGTTCTCCGGTAAAGAGATTACCGCAGCGACTCACCGTAATGCAATTTAAATTCTACGTCGGAAATTGAGTTTTGCTTTTCCCCGAAGGTATCGTCGTTCTTCGTATATGTTTTTAAAGCGCGACATTGGGTTCATTAGCGGGATAGAGTGGTGTTTATTGGTGCAGTTCCGGGTATCATAAACATTGTCGATTTTTTATCTGATAATATTGCTTATTGGTACATTTCTCAGTATCTTAAACATTGTTGAATGTTTATCTGATAATATTACACGAATTTATCAGCCAGGCAGCTTGGTAAAATTTGTAGTATCATAAACATTGTCAAATTTCTATCTGTTAATATTGCATAAATTTTATTTTCACCCAGACAACATTTTTAGTGTGGTAAAAGTTAAGTCATGGGCCATTCATTAGGCAGAAGCGTCAAGAGTATCATCATAAACGCCAATAAACGAAAATTTACACCTGGGGTTAAATTAGGTATTATATAATTTTTCATAATTAGTTCAATAACAACTTTACTGGCCAAAATATTTTTCCTAACGAAAAATTTTAATTCATTTGTTATACAACAATCATCAGAGGTTCATTGACTTTCATGTAGACATCTCTGGTTAGTCAGAGTTCAGAGGCAGCTGCCACTTGAAAATAAATATTCTTTATATGTAATTGGTTCGAAAAAAGAGCGATTTTCCAGTGAAAGTATTGATTTATTTATATAAATAATACGCCTTCATGTATAATTCCCATTGGTTTAGTGTAACACCATGGTAAAGTGAAATCAGTATTTTATTTCTTGCGAGCAAGAAATTTTCGTAAAACTTATTATGATGGACTTCATATTTGGTGGAAGTGGTCATTTTTCTTTAGTTATTCTACTATGGTATCGTTTTCTTTATTACAGTTCCCACTTAAGGAAAAAATGACGCCTAAGCTGGGTGACTAATGTAGAATTATCAATTTTTTCATCCAAAGGGATTAGGTCTTGCGAAGTTTTAAACCTGTCTAAAAAAATTTATGAGTAATAATTCTTTAGATTGTGTTTATTTTGACACTGAACTGTTCGAAAATGTCGGTAAGTATTTTTCGATCATTTTAGGAAACTCACCTGTCGGACCTCTTGGAAAATATCTCTTCAACTTTACTGGAATAAGCTGTCAGTATTAGCGTGAAGGAAGCCGGCTTTTTATTTTCATAAATTCCACGATGATAATTTCAGTCCTGTCTGTTCCACACATGCTTTATAATCCAAAAACTAATTTAAGAAAAATGTATTACCAGCCGTTGCACAACAAAATAGCACAGTTAATTTGTAGGCAAAAACTATTTGTCGTTTGCTATTCATAACGAAACTTAAAACTGCGTGATACTATTGCTATCCTGTATTAGAAAGTCAAAATATGCTTCGTTATGTGAATTATAGTAAAAGAGAGGAAATCCATCTGGAATACTGAATAAGCGAGGAGAGGTAATGAGCGTCTTGGTAAATATTTATGCTGCGAGTGACGTGCAATGTTCCATTTTAAGCTCAAGATGTAGCCTTTTTTTTCGCACGTATCAAAGCTTTACCTACTTAATCTAAGTCCTTACCAAATAGTCTTATCGAATTGTCTGTAGAAAAAAAAAAAAAAGGTCCGACAACGCAGATTTTAAAATACAATTTATTTTTGCCCTTGAAGGCGGTGTTAACATGTGCTAATAAAAAGCGATTTAAATCTATTATACAACACTTATTAAAGCTGCGTTGTCATTTATTAATCACAATCTAGGGTACTTACTAGCACCACCACCCTCGAAATGGATTAACTACAAAAATATCTCCATTAGAAGAGAAAGCGATATGACTGCTTTCTTCTGGGTCAGCATAGCATAATGTGTATCAATATGAGGCTGCAAAATCCTAAAGCTGTTTATTCCAGAGGTTACCTGCAACACCGTCGGTTTATTTAATGGTAACAACGTTCTCCTGTGACGGGCAAATGCCCCTGTGATGATCTAAGGCAGCCGGGAATAGGTTGGAATTCAGCCAGTGCCGGTGGAATTTGGGGAGCTGAGGCCAGCCTGGGAATTCTCAGGGTTCAGAGGGCGGGACGGAACAGATTCCTGACCGTTTAATGGTCTTCCAAAGCTATTATGGGACACAGTGAACGAACTGTAATGATTGTTTTGAATATTGTTTAATTGATTTTAGTGGGTTTTCGCATTCATACTATTTATTTGCATAATTTCAAATCGAAACAAAGACACGTTATTGTTTTATGATAACTTTTACAATACGCTATGTACATCATCTTTGGTTATCTAAGGGTCTTAGGTACAAGAAGCTTGTAGTTTGAAGGCAGCTTTGATTTATCTTTAGAAGCGGGTAATGACGTTATTTTAAGGAATAACCAATGTTGATGCCAAGGGTATATTGTAGCTTTTGCTCATAGAAATGTGGTTGGCTTAAGAATAATTTCCATGAGCATTTAGGATTCGCAGAAGTAATTGAACCAACTTCTCACATCAAGAATGACTATTGCACGATAAACCTAACTCTTCTTATTGATATTGTTATTTTACTGCGGCTGTTTATTGTTAGCTCTTTACTATCATTATTATTAACAGCAGCGGTAGTAGTTTCAGTTTCATTTGCAATATTTTTTTTTTTTTTTTTTTGGAGGCCATCGTATCGGCTCTTACATGATGTGGCCATCTTTACTGAAGGCTTTAGGAAATGATAGTTCTGTTTCAAGTTGTTCTCATTATTTAATCCTCGTGCCGCCTTACAGAATAGTCTGGTTAGTTACCGAATTCTTTGAAAAACATGTAACTCCCTCTCAGGACGAGAGAGAGAGAGAGAGAGAGAGAGAGAGAGAGAGAGAGAGAGAGAGAGAGAGAGAGAGCATTTAATACTATGTCATTTGTGAGTGATGGTTTGTCTAGACCTAGTTATCGAATTCTGTGAAAGAGACCTAACCTCCTCTCAGGGCGAACAAGAGAGAGAGAGAGAGAGAGAGAGAGAGAGAGAGAATCTATATTATGGATTCAAGTACCGCTTACGCAGGAGATGGCATCTCCCGCGAGAATTTCCCGCCTAACGATCAACTGCAATTTCCGATAGAGGTTAAAGCTACACATCGACGCGTAAAAGAAGGAAGTCTCGATCTTCTAATGACTGTAACGACTCTTTCCTTTGGGTTATTTGCTGATTGGGCATAATACCCAGGATTTGTATAGCATTAGTCATGTATAATTCTCTCTCTCTCTCTCTCTCTCTCTCTCTCTCTCTCTCTCTCTCTCTCTCTCTCTGTGGTATTTAACTTACAAAACTAAGTAAGAAAACTTTCGTAATGAGGCTTTCCGTTGGGTTATTCGCTGATTGGGTATAATACCCAGTATTTGTATAGCATTAGTCATGTATTATTCTCTCTCTCTCTCTCTCTCTCTCTCTCTCTCTCTCTCTCTCTCTCTCTCTCTCTCTCTCTCTGTGGTATTTAACTTACAAAACTAAGTAAGAAAACTTTCATAACGAGGCTTTCCGTTGGGTTATTCGCTGATTGGGCATAATTCCCACGATTTGTATAGCATTAGTTGTGTATAATTCTCTCTCTCTCTCTCTCTCTCTCTCTCTCTCTCTCTCTCTCTCTGGTATTCAACTTACAAAACTAAGCAAGAAAACGTTCATATATATAGTTAGTCCTTCTAATTTCCTGATTGTTAAGTTCTGAGTTCATGTTGTTTAAATCTACCAGTATTTTTCCGAGCAAGGTCCTTAATTACGCAAATTGGATGGGAATCATCGTAACTCTTTATATTTCTTGTGTCGATTACTCGCTTCAGCACCACTCAGGTACTGAACCTTTCAGCATTTGTATTACGTTTGAAAGAAGTGTACTTCCCCTTCTGTTGGAATTTTTGTTAATTGGAGAATTAAACACGGAATCCTCTTTTCTAATCTTAAATTCAACACCTAAATGTATTCGACGTTATCCGCGCGCGCAGGTGTATTTATACGTGAAAACGCTATACTTAAGTATGCGTGGTCTAACGACGGTGGGCGTGTTTATATTATTGCAGTAGAAAATATATCTGAATTTGAGAGAAAAAAATATATATATATATATATATATATTTATTATATAT
The DNA here is from genome assembly GCF_040412425.1 of Macrobrachium rosenbergii. Taxonomy (NCBI): domain Eukaryota; kingdom Metazoa; phylum Arthropoda; class Malacostraca; order Decapoda; family Palaemonidae; genus Macrobrachium; species Macrobrachium rosenbergii. The sequence continues at coordinate 11,659,019 of NC_089780.1, read as the reverse complement.
ATATATATATATATATATATATATATATATATATATATATATATATATATATATATATATGTATTGTGTGTGTGCCTCTTGGTCGGCATTCAGGATTTAAATGAAGCAGGTTTGTTTAGAAAGAAGAAAAAAAAGTAATACGGACTTGTCAAACTTTTGCGCCGTGGCATCACTGAAATGTGCATGAGCCCATTGTAATAAGAAATAAGAGAATTAAAAATAAAAAAATTTTTAACGTAGCATGACGGTTATGTTTGTCCTGCGGGAGGAAATAATAATAGCAATCATAAAAAATAATAGCAAGTTCTTATCTCGTGGTTCTGAGTAAATGAGGGGTACTTTTTCTCCTGAAACAAGAAACGACACAATAAACTTCAGCCGATTTGCATGACAAAGTAGAGAGTACTGTGGAGGCCTTTTCTAACGATGCAGCTGAGGTCCAACAAATTTTTTGGAGTGCATGGGAGAATCCGGACGATAAATCGCAGTAATGGTTAATTCTTGCCCCCCTTTTAATTCTGCGGATGGAACAGTGGCCTTTGTCTTTTCACTTTTGTCGTATTTGTCTATTGTGAACATTTCCGGAAACGTATGAGGCCACTTTTTGTATATTTTTGCATAAATTTACGTTGTTTCGTCTCGTCAGTGTTCACTTCTTTGTGTTCATTGTGGTGGTGAGGGGAATAAACAACGCTGATTTTGCAGAGCAGTTCGTTCGTTATTTAGAGCGCGAAAAATTTTCGGTCATAAACGTTTTATAAAAGTATCTACTGAAAATTTGCATTATTTTAATGATCTTCCTGCATTTCGTTTTATAAACCAAATGGCGTATATATTTTTTTTTTTACCTAATGCCAGAACTGACCAGGTTATGATATTGATTTTTTTGGTATTAGTATGTACTGCACTGGCAATACAAAAAATTAAAGTTGTAACTCTCTCTCTCTCTTCTCTCTCTCTCTCTCTCTCTCTATATATATATATATATATATATATATATATATATATATATATATATATATATATATATATATATATATATATGTATATGTATACGCTGAGTGACAGAGAGAGAGAGAGAGAGAGAGAGAGAGAGAGAGAGAGAGAGAGAGAGAGAGAGAGAGAGAGAGAGGGTTACAACTTTAATTTTTTGCATTCCTAGTGCAGTACATATATCATGTAAAAAATTTAAGGAAATTGAAAAAAACCGTATCTATTACATAAAATATACAATTGAAAAAATCAATATCAGAACTTGGTCACTCCTGGCATTAGGTAAAAAAAAAAAATATAAATACGCATTTGATTTGTAAAACGAAATGTAGGAAAAACATTAAAATAATACAGATTTTCTGTACTTTTATAAAAAACGTTTATGATTGAAGAATTTTGCGCTCTAAATAACGAACGAACTGTTCTGCAAAATCAACGTTGTTTATTATATATCATAAACAATATATAATAAAAGACGAACAATAAAGTAAATGAGAAAGTAATTACGCACCCCGTTATTCATTCTTCCATTCCCTTGATACTGGTGTAAATTATCCCCGGTAAGGAGAATAGCCAGGTCGACTGGCGAGCCTTAATTCTTCATCAATTTACCTCGCGAGATGTTTACGAGGAGATACCATTTTGCGCTCTTAATTTTCCTCCGAGGGTAACGTAATTCTTCTTGACCTTTGTTAATAACAAGGATTTCTTCTTCATTAAGTCCCGCTTTTAGGAATCGACTGGAATCAGATGAGACGTTCTGGGTATATTTCGTATAGGTGATTACACCGACTGCAAAGCCTTCACTTATAAACGTATATATTACCAAAATGCATAATAATCAGTGATGATAATTTTTGGTAAATATATACAATAGCAAGGTCTTTCATTTTCGTTGTCGGGTGTGTATTTACTGTCGTTTTGAATTTCTTGAATTAAGAAGAATGATTAAGTTGAACGGATATCGGAACGTTGTGAAGTTTATAATTAACTAATTTCCGTAACCATTTTTCTGATGTTGATACCATCTGATATAAATATTTATTCAAAACTAGTGTGAAGTCTAATTTAGAATTAGTTTTCTTCAAGGCAGTCACGAAATTACTAACATAATTTTTATTGACTAGCTTGATTCTTTTTCTATTGTCACGTTCGCGCTGCCGTGTGTTTGGACAGGTGTCCCTAAATAGGATTTCTGATAACTTCACCTGACTGCGGGTGGCTGCGCTCCGGTGAACAGGAAAAGTTAAAAGTGAAAAATACTCAAAATTTACCAGTAAATGCAAGGGTTGGAGGTAGACTTAAGATGTCCGCTATATAGTATAACTCAGTAAATCAGTCAGAAGAGAAAATATGTACAGGCGCTATCAATGGAGCTCCGTGGTACTGTCATGAATTACGTTATGCAAAAGGATCACAGAGTACTCAAACAAAGTGCCACAACCCCAAATCGTATACTATAGGCCTTTCGTAGGCTAACAAGCAAATGGGTATCAGGGAGGATCCAAAAGATGCATAGTAGGGGGTACAATGAGCGAGATTGTTGCACTGTTGACGTTCCAGATATCTTCGACGGATATGGCACCTGGATATGCAGGAAGGTGGCACCATTGATGTACAGTTGATACCACACAACAGGGACTCAATGTTACAGATCTGCAAGAACAGGAAGTTGAACACATACGGATGGGATCGACTAAACAACAGTGAATTCACACAAACAAAATATCAGGGCACTGTCTTACATAATGATTACAAGTTAACACAAGTACACTAATGAAAGTTAAACTATGTCACTATTGATTATAATTCCACCACAATCAAAATCACAGGAATCTCTGAGGGAGAGGATCAGGAATATGAGTACAGGAAATAGGAGAACAGGTATATAAGCACAGGTAGATTATAGGTAAGGGGCTGACAAACAACTTCCAATCACATTACCTTAGGTCTGTGGATAAGATGTGAGGTTTGTAGAGCCAGGGGTCTGCCGTAGGGCGTCAGCGGAAGCGTTGTCACTCAGGGTTCCCGCACCAGAGGGAAATACGAGGAAGGATAGCAGTGGTGTGTGTGTGTGTGGTGCCAGGAGAGTGGCGTTGTAGAGGTTGCTAGCTTGGGGATACTAGCAGCCTGTCTTCAGAAGTAGATTGAGCAGAGTGTCTACAAGCAGGCAAGCATCTGAAGGGGGACTAGCATACGTTATGCTAGCAGTGTGACTTCTGAAGGGGGACTAGCTCATCATTGGCTTTTTTAGATTTAGCTGGCCTTGGCCAGTATATACCAGTATATATACCACAGTCCGCCAACGACGATTGTATTTTGACACTTCTGACAGCCTCTTCTTAATGGGTCCTCCATTGTCCTCCTTCGCAGGGCGTGTCGCTGACCCGGCCAGGTACCTAGAAGGGTCATTGTATGGCGGCCAGATAAAGATTTCGAGAGAAGTGTCAATGGGGTGACAATGAGATGGGAGAGGCAAGGGATTTGTAGGCAGGGATGCAGGTGTTGGTAGGCAGAGACGCAGGTGAGGGTCAGGTCAGGAAAAATGACCCTTGAGGTCAGCTCAGGTAGTTGGGAAGGCAAGGGAAACAGAGAAATGCGAAGGGGTACGCGTGACTGGGGAATTTAGAAGAATAGCAACAATAGAACGAACTCTCAGCAGGAATGTGCTACTTGCGAACGACTGCCAAACATCTTCACCTTAGGAGGGACTTACTAGGGTCAGGTCAGGTCAGGTCAGGTCAGTAACGACCTCCAACCGTGAATCATATTCTCATTAGACACCTGCATTGGCTTAACTCGGCCTTGGGAAAAACATGGGAACGCTCGGTTTGAAAACATCAAAACAACTTGTATTTCCTTTTGAAATGTACGTTGCTGCATCACGGGGAATGAATATTTTAATCAAATTTATATTCGCAAAAATCAAGAGGGGAAAAAATCATGACAAACGACGAAGACGTTTGTGACAGTATTGAATGCTTTCATTTCTTCATTAGCACCCGTCATGCCATATTTATAAAAGCGTTCACTTCCTTTTGGTTTTTCTGTTTTGTCATCGGATAACTGTAGATTCATTTAAACTAAATCGCAAGAGTTAGAAATACGAGGGTAATTAAGGGCTTGTAAATTTACTTTCATTGGTGCTCAGATATTCCCGAGCTTCTGTACAATTATTATCCCCGTTGCCTCTAATTCTATTAATAATTGTTTATTCAGTTAATCCGAAAGGACTTTGGTGGGCAAATCCCCTCATTTATGCGTAATTCAAGCTATTTTCAGTGGTAATCCTCGTTTCACAATTACCTTTATATCCGCGTCATATATTTGTTTTATTTCTTAAATACGAATGTAACTTTTTTTTTTTATTTGTCTGAGGCAGTTTTGATGACTCCTGACTCTTTTCAACTTTAACTTTTGCATCTCATTTTAAGAAATGTCGAAGTTCTTCGAGCTTTAAGTGCATAATTTTCATATATTTTAAAAAAATAAATTGAAGTTAGACAACAAAACAACTCGATATTTCCTGACGAAGGTACACGAAGTCATAAACCCAGGAGCTTAGGAGGGGATTAACATTTGCAACGCGAAGGCCGCTAAGGATTTCTAGCTAACTATAATTTTTAAGAGTGTTCGGACTTTATCTCTGATTAAAGTAAAACTTCATCTTAGAGGTGTATAATTGAGAGATGCGTGCTTCGTTGGAAACGGTGCCCGGGCATGGTTTTCTATGTTTAATATTTTCGGAAAATATGTTTTCTCGAAGAGTGATAAGAGAAGTTACGGAAAGAACGAAAAATGATGTGAAAATTTGTGGGAAAAATCGCTATTTTCCTGTATTTGGATAATATCTTATGGAAGAGTGATGAGATAAATAAATGAATTTTGGGGGAAAAAATTGTTATGAATGTAAAATTTAATGTTCGATGTTGTCACATGATAATGTATCAGTTGGTGATAGTGAACTAATTTCTCTTATTCTTTAAATAGCTCTTATTGTTTGCAGTACATATTAACTGTAGTCTCTGTTTTAAAGGTTGCTTTTGTCTCTGTGTAAAATATCCTTTGGTGACCCAACAGGCAGTTTCATCATTATGCAAACAGACTATAGGAGTAGTAAAACATTCGTTTTCATATAATATTCCTCAAACGATGCTATTCATGATTTTGTTAAAACGTTTTATTTTTATAATTGCCTTTTCTCCTTTGTTTACAACTTTTCTGTTGTTTCATTGTTCCTGGTTCTTGTATTGTTCCTGGTTCTTTTTACTGTTCCTGGTTCTTTTTATTGTTCCTGGTTACCGTGCATCGAACGCATGCACTCAATTGGAACCACCGCGGAACAAGGGTTAATCGCACGTTCCCGGATTATCTCTTCTCCGTGCTCCCTCTCCTCTCCGAAGCTCTGCAGAGTTTTTGTTGTCTTTATTCCCTCTTTCTGTTCTGCGATCGTGTTTTTTTTTTATCCAATCAGTTGCGAGACCTTTTACGAATGGGTATCAACCTCCAGTTCTTTGTAAAGTTAAGTTCTTTCCGAGATCCACTCCATTTTGAATAAATGTCAGTATAGATACATGGACGTAGACAGACGTATATATTGTAATGTTGCGTTATATATATATATATATATATATATATATATATATATATATATATATATATATATATATATATATATATATATATATATATATATAATCTTAGAGAGGTTCGTTGGTGTTTATTTCTTGTGCCTTGATCAGTGGAAAAGAATTTGTTGCTGAAATGAGTCTATTACTTATATTCGATTTTATACTGATTTACACAAAGAATAGAACATATTTGTTAGCTAATGAAAGGTCCAACCTCAGTTTGAATTTGTTAGTTGGCGTTGTACTCTCTTAGTATCGGTAGTGTTATTTGCCCTTACATTTCCTGGTAAGTTTAAGATTGCATTGCAATGAAAGTTTCATATTGATGCCTTATTTTACGTAGGCATTTAGATAATTGACAAAAATAAATTATCATAAAAAATCTGGAATATTAAAAAACTCGGCAAATTTCCAGTCTTTTTCCTTTGGCTTGAGCCTAACCTGTCGTCACATTCATAAAAAAAAAATAAACTTTTGAACTCCCCTGGAAGTCAAAACACAGCTTCTCAAGTCGAATTTAAATTGTCAGGTGGCTCGTCTCTACGATTCTAAAAAAAAAAAGAAGCAAATTTTCGTTTTTTTCATATGCCTTCAGCTTAACCTCTCTTCGTATTAAAAAAAAAAACAAAAAAACAAAATTAAACTTTCGAACTCCCCTGGAAGTCAAAACACAGCTTCTCAAGTCGATTTGAAATTGTCAGGTGGCTTGTCCCCAAAAAAAATTTATATGCCTTCAGCTTAACCTCTCTTCGTACTAAAAAAAAATCAATAAAAAAAAAGTAAAAAATGAAACTTTCGAACACAGCCTCTCAAGTCGAATTTAAATTGTCAGGTGGTTCGTCCCTTAAGATGTTCTCTTTAGCGGCGAACCCGTCCAGACCCTCCCCGCCAGCTGTGGGATTGCACCCAGCCATTACGAAGCCCACGCACGCCCTGAGTTTGATGGTACTTTAGGAGTTGGGCGTGGAAGCAAAGCATCCACGGGGGTGTTATCTCCGACACGATCAGTAAATGAGCGCCGTTTGCTCGGTAAGTTCCTCGTCCTCTCTTTATTTGACCTCGTTCTTACGCTGGGTATCCGGTCACACGCGAGGGTCCGAGGGCACGGTGCTTCTTTATTTGAGATGTCTAATGTATCTTGTTCCTTGGAGGGATGTAACTAGCATTGTCAATGGAATATTGAAAACCTTTCGTGGACTTGTAATGGGTTTTTTTTGTATCTTGTTCTTTGGAGGGATGTAACTAGTATTGTTAATGAAATATTGAAAACCTTTCGTGGACTTGTAATGGTTTTTTCTGTATCTTGTTCCTTGGAGGGATGCAACTATAGTATTGTTAATGGAATATTGAAAACCTTTTGTAGACTTGTAATGGGTTTTTTCTCGTAACTGAGTGAATTATGTCCATTTACAACAAGCGAAGATGCGAAGCGTTTCTACCCTAATACTATTCCCCTTTGCATTTTAATGCATTTTTATCTATTTATTCATTTATTAACTTTATTTTCTATTTTTTAATAAGTGAGTTCTCTTCCTTTTTGTATTCCCTCTTACTTCCTCTTTCTTCTCCCAGTGAACACCATATTCTTTGGAAGCTTGAATTTCAAGCCACTGGGCCCCCTGGGGTCGTTCTGTATGAATAGGGTTCATCTTCTGAATAATTATAATACTGTTCAAGTTACTACAAATCGCCAAAACTTACCCTTATTTAATGAAATCCGAAGATTCTAGTTTTGTATGATGGCGGTTTTAAAACATTTGTCAGGTTCTGAGTTTGTAGAGAGTTGTGCTCCGCTTGACTTATTTTTTGTAGCTGTTATGGTGACACTTAAATGATACATTGTAAAAACAAATTCCTGAAATTTTTATGTGGCTGAATTTACCTTTAAGCAGATCTGTACCATTCAGCAGAAATTATTAACATTTTGTGCGTTAGACACGCCGGCACTCTCTCTCTCTCTCTCTCTCTCTCTCTCTCTCTCTCTCTCTCTCTCTCTCTCTCTCTCTCTCTCTCTCTCTCTCTCTCAATATTTGTGTGTGCTGGTTTCCATTTCACGCAGTGTCATAAATATATCATCAGTTTCAATATTACATATATTACAAACTCTCTAAATATGTTTTCTGCGGGAAGGGGATATATTCATCAGCATGCAAAATTGCTTTCAAGTTCCGCAAAAGTAATTTCATTTATGTATATCACCCACCGAAGCAACACAAGAGACGCATCAAAGCAGTCTATGAAATTGCTGGAGTTTCGTTTTGTCAAGCAACTCGGCAGTACATATTTCCTTTTTCATCATCTCATTTATGTTTGTAGTGTCATTCTTCTTCTTCTTCTTCGTTTAACATGCTTTTTCCCATTTTTTTTTTTATATGGGGTAAGCACGATGCCTTCTTTTGAAGGACTTTGATTTGGCGTTGGGGTAGGTCGTAGCCTCGATCGGCTGCCCTGCCTGACATCGCCTAGACCCCGGTAGCGAATGTGTACATGTATCGTACCAAATCCCCGGCTCCCTTTCTCCCAACAGCGAGGAGATATGACAAGATCTGGACAACGGCAGGAGAGAAGTCAATTTTACCCGCAAGAATTCTTCAAAAGCTATCTTAATATACAAGTTTTTAACGTTAACGACAAAAGAGATAACTTGGTTATGTTTCTCAGAATTATTTTCCTATCTCTCCCAAAGGAGAGAGAGGAAAATGAAGTTAGCTAGAATGCAACGAAAGGCGGCCTTATCAGATTTCACGATGTTGAATGAGAGGAGTAATCACTTCTTCAGTTCAGCGGGATTGCGAAAGAGCATTTGCAAATTCTTGACAAGGAATGATTAAAGTAGCGCAGTAAAGAGAGGAAGGAGAAAGGTCGCTGCAACAATGTCTTTCTCCTCATGAACACTACTGTTATTTTTTTGGGTTACCCATTTGTAGGGCAGATGCCTGAAATAACGCTGGGTATATACATTTAACCCTTCGTTAGTACCCTGGGGTTGTTGGACACCCCACAATTTTTTTTTTTATTATAATTTTGAGTTGGATATACTGACATGGTCTATCTCCCAAGTACCTTCCTAAATAAGTGAGAAGATAAATTACTGAGAATTTCATAATCCCATTCCTTACACAGTTAGGGATATAAACATTTATTGTGGTTTGGGGTGTGACATCACCCCATGGTACTAAGCATGCCATTCATTAGTTTTCTGGATTTCGGCGTTATGTTTACCTAGGAAACTTGAACTTCCTTACTTCATGATCCTTGATGAATATACTTCAAAACAATTCCATATCTAGTCATTAGTTTTCCCCTTTCCATTGTATTTGTGTATTGTAGGAATATTACTTTTCAAAGCAATAAGAACTTTTAACTTTTTTTTATTTTGTGATATACAGCATGGATGACTATGAAAAAGATATTGAAAGGATACAAAGGATGTTGGAAGAATGTGATAATCCAAGTGAACCTGATGATGACAGTGAAGGGGAATCAGATTTAGTGGAAGAGGATGAAGTTGTTTCTGATTTTGATTGCCATGAAACTGATTCTGATGATCTACAAGATGAACCCCCCAAGAAAGTGCCAAGATGTGGTGGATGGCTTTGGGAAAGATAAGAATACATGGTGGCAAGAAAGGTACCCAAAACAGCATCTCGCACTCAGCCTCATAATATTATCCGAGAGAGACCGGGACCAAAAGGACTAGCACTGAATGCGAAGACACCTATTGATTTTTGGGGACTCTTCATATCTCCAGAAATAATTGATCTATTGGTTCAGAAGACTAATATTGTTATTCAAGAAAAAAGGCTGAATTATAAGCAATCAACTAAAGCAAGAGACAGTGATATAACGGAAATGAAAGCATTTCTTGGTTTAGTTCTCTTAGCAGGAATATATCATAGCAACAGAATGAACCTTGATGATCTATGGAATCCCGATGGAACTGGTGTTGAGATATTTAGATTGACAATGTCACTGCATCGTTTCCGTTTTCTTTTATGTTGTTTGCGATTCGATGATAAAGCAACACGACTTGCTAGAAGGAATTTGATAAACTAGCCCCAATAAGAGAACTTTTAAGTATATTTGTTGAAAACTGTCTGAAGAACTATACTCCATCAGCGTTTGTAACCATTGACGAGATGCTTATAGCTTTCCGAGGAAAATGTCCATTTAGACAATACATCCCAAATAAACCAGCTAAATATGGAATAAAAATACAGGCATTGGCTGATGCTAAAACTTACTATGTTTGTAAAATGGAAATATATGCTGGCAAACAACCTGATGGCCCATTCAAGGTAGATAACTCATCAATTAGTGTAGTTACAAGACTTATCTCTGAAATCTCTGGATCAGGGCGAAATGTTACATTTGACAACTGGTATACCACTTACCCACTTATAAGAAAAATTACTTGATGAAGATAAGTTGACTGCAGTTGGAACTCTTAGAAAGAATAAACGCGAGATTCCTTTAGAATTCTTAAATGTGAAGAAGAGGGTAGGCGTAGCAGCATGTTTTGGGTTTTCAAATAAGATTACTCTTGTTTCATATGTCCTGGATACTAAAAAATAGAAAAATGTTGTTCTCCTCAGTAGTATGCATCTTGATGATAAAATCGATCAACCTCTGGTGATGATAAGAAGCCAGATATTATCACCTTCTACAATGCTACCAAAGGTGGAGTAGACATGGTTGATCAAATGGCTGGAGAGTATGACACCTCAAGAAACAGCAGACGTTGGCCTTTGACTGTTTTTACTGTCTGCTGAATGTTTCAACAATAAATGCATATGTTTTATACAGTCACAAGCCTGAGAACAAACTAAAACGAAGATTTTTCATCAAGAGCATAAGTATGCAACTCATTGAGGATAATTTGAAGAGGAGAATGCAGAACATACGTCTAAAAAGGACCTTAGAACAGGAATTGGAAGATTGTTGCCAAAAGGTGCAGAAACTGCTGCAACCACGGAGACGCCAATGTTACGAAGCGCAAAAGATGCGCATTTTGTGACAGGTCACGTGACCGTAAAGTCAAAACATTGTGTACAAGTTGTGGTAAACATGTCTGCAATGATCACAGCAAGTTGTCTGTTAGTTGCACAGCATGTGAAGGGGACCAATCAGGAGATGAATCAGACTAAAATAATCTATGTATACATTGACTATAATTTTTACGTGCAACTCAATATAAGAACAATTCTGTTATTTTTCACTCTTCTGCTCTTTTTATACAAGTTCATATGTATTAATAACTGTTAATTGATATTGCCTTTGTCGATATGAAAAAAAAAATAAATGTTTAATATATATTTTCATTTCCTTATCCCTGTAAAGGTATGACGCAAGTCGAAATTTAACTATTTTATGGGACTGGCCTGATCTGATACAAAAGTATTCTTCAGTATCAGCAAATGTAGATTTTCTTACTTATTGGTAACTATAAAAACTCACAAAGAAACATAATGAACATCATGTAATGATAAGGAACAGGACATGAAATTTAAGATTGGGGTGTTCAAATACCCCAGGGTACTAACAGTGTTTCAAGCAGTGAGGGTACTAACGAAGGGTTAATGGCTGTGCCGTTATCCGTGCATGCCTGTTTAAAAATTGTAACGGATAGTTGGTAAAAGGTGAATCTTCCTTCTTCTTAACTGCAGCGTTTGGAAAACAATACTATGACATTTTCGGAAATAGGTAAAGGATAATATGGCGGTTGTATAATTTTTAGCTGGTTTAGTGTTTCAGTGTTATTTTATATATATATATATATATATATATATATATATATATATATATATATATATATATATATATATATATATATATATATATATAATCAGCGTACCATTTGGACGCGCACATGCACACATACACTCAAACTTAATATTATACACATTTATGTATAAGCAGACATTTGTTTATTTGTACCTTTACATATGTGCTATAGAATATTATTTATTCTTGTACCTTATTTGATGTATTTTCAAACTTAACATGCAAGATTACACTAAATTTTAAACGCATATTCAAGGAAACACTAGCGCATGGTATTATATTTTGAATATATATATATATATATATATATATATATATATATATATATATATATATATATATATATATATATATATATATGTATGTATGTATGTATGTGTGTGTGTGAAGATAAGAAGGCCCATAAAACACTGTATGAACATTGCAACCATATATTTCAGGCACGTCATACAGTTTTATGGGCCATTTTATCTTCATATTATACTGTTGTATTGCAATAAAAGGCATTCATATAGAATATAAAATACATGTGTATATATATATATATATATATATATATATATATATTAGGATTACGTTTGAATCAACGCAAACAAGCAACGTTTTCTTAACCACAAACAAAGAAATATGTTGGAAGTACTGACAAGCCTCCGTCTTCTCTAACAGAGACATTGTTGCCTTCCTTGATCAGACCGAACACCAGTTCTCTTTTCTTTCGGGACTCACGGAAAGACCAAACTCATTTCCGTTAGTATAAATTAAATTTGCATGTCCGTCCCCTCTGAGATTTCCATGAATATGAAGAAGACATCTCATTTAAATCATAGTAGACATGTCACATGCTATGAGTTTGATGGAATAAGGTCTTAGAGAGATGAACCCCCAGGGGTAATTTTCAGTGGAAAAGGCAGTGATTAGCTTGTGTCTAGACAGAGCTCTTTCTCCTTCCTCCTAGTATATTCCCCTTACCCTCTTTTATACCTTATTTTTGCCTTCTAATATCAGGATTGTTATGTAATTGCGTAGACAATTTCCTGAGGGATTCTGGATCATCTGTACTGCCGGGCCAATTCTTTAATGACTTTTAATACTTGGTTTTTGTAATACTGTAATACATAATGTCTTTGTATATCAAAAATCTTTTGTGCGTTCTTGCGGCTAATTAAGGTATAAATATTTTCCTGACTTTGAATACATTTAACGTCTGCAGTCATCAGATAATGCCAATGGTTTGAAAATGAGTAGTTGTTTTTTTGTGGTTCATAACTGATTGTGCTTCATATTAGGTAGCTATTGCACTGTTGTAATTTTTCTCTGCATAATAAACAAAAAGATCCTTAAGTTACCAATCTTGGACAATCTGGACCTTTGAAATAACACCAGTGAAATTTTGTAATTGGGAAATTCGAACAAATTGGCAATGCGTGCCGTAGCTATAAATCATTTTTTGAATGTGACTTAAAATGAGACTGAAAAAATTTGAACATTTGCACTTTGTGAAATACTTCTAAATTCTCTCTCTCTCTCTCTCTCTCTCTCTCTCTCTCTCTCTCTCTCTCTCTCTCTCTCTCTCTCTCTTCCAGGGCTTTTTTTATTTTTCTCTTTATCACGTCTCGTACAGAGTACTGCCTCTTCCCATTCAATTAAAACCAAATGCTTTCATGAATTAACACCCCTGCTGTGGACCTTAATCCACGTTAATGGTTATCTCATTCCTATAATAACACTTTTGTATCTATTAATGTACACTTCCTTGTGGTATGATTTATATTCATAATCTTATTGGGGGTCGGTTTACGAAGAAGTGCGTGGAACTGTTTTTTTTTTTTTTTTTTTATTTCGATAGCTTTCATCAAAAAGAGTATGGTAAAGATTCCGCAGAGGCAGAAAAATATCCCAAGAAAACTTCATTATCAAAACCTTCTTTAACAGCATCAAAAGGTAACAAAGCTTGCAAAAGCTAAACCTTCTTCTGCCACATCTAAACCTTCCTCTGCCATAGCTAAACCTCTCTCTCTCTCTCTCTCTCTCTCTCTCTCTCTCTCTCTCTCTCTCTCTCTCTCTCTCTCTCTCATCATTTTCCCAAGTATCTTTCCCCCGCCAGTGTCTTGGGCCTCGCCACGCCAGCACGGGAGATGCATTGAACATTTACAATTCATGATTCCTGAAGATGTGACGTTCGAGCTTCAGAGGCGGGAGATGGAGACGCGATACCCTTCAGATGAGCTGTTTTGAGAAGCGTCTTTCCCCTTCCAGGTGCCAGGCTCTGGCTAGTGATTTAAATCAACCATTAACTTAGACGTGGCGGCTCCATATGAATATAAAGAGAGTCGGTGACGACAGCCATTATGGCGGGCATCCCGCGTGAGATAAAGGGGATATCGGGACGGCTTGGCAAGAGGAAAACGATTGGGAGAATGGCATCTTCCAGCGTTGCAGTTGAGTG
>NC_089780.1:11625165-11640165 GCF_040412425.1 Macrobrachium rosenbergii | reverse complement strand
ATAATTTACTTTCAAATACACGTGTGACTTTGAATTGTTAAGTATTCATAAACATTAAACCACAAATTTTTTAATATCAATTCACTGTACCTTAGGAATTAATCAATCGAAAATGAAATGCCAATTTCATCTGCATGATTCGAACCTCTTCTGTTTTGAGTGATAGATAGTCGACGTTGACCATTCGGCCGGGCTGGAGCCGATACACTCAGTGGACTCAGATACTTTATTATATATAATACAGGCAAATGTATTTATATAAAACAGTCGATGAATTTACGAATCTAAAATATCTATCCTAGTGGCAAATGAAAACGGCTGCCTTGTGTCATTATCCCCTTGAAAACAAATGAATTAGACCTTAATGATTTGTTACTTAGCAGTTCCTGTTTTTCCAAAATGAATTTATTATATTGAATGTTAAATCACAAGTTTTCCGTCAATCTGAGATATCCTTTCGACCGGAGAATCTAACACCAAAACAGATGAACTGAAACTTAATAACTTGTTACTTAAACTCCCTGTTTTTCCAAAATGAATTTATTATATTGAATAAAATCGCACGTTTTCAGCATGCCTGAGATATCCTTCTAACCGGAGACTCTATCCAAACCATCTTCTCACCGTATGGAATTCTGTTCCAGTAATGTCACGCCGACCAGTTCCTGGAACCTTCCGCTGGGGGGGTAATTATCACTGACACGAGCGCTAAATGAGTCTCATTTACATTTACCGGAGAACCTAGCTTCCGAAATTTTATTATTCTCCTTCGCGCTCTTCTCCTGCCATCTGATAATGCGCGGCGGAACGTCTTCCGCATATGCGCTGGGAGTATTCGTTGGCACTCTGGATAATTATTTTGTATTTTGTATTTCTCGCGTACTCGGGTACTCCTTTGTTTCTTGGGAATTGATTCCGTTACAGGGCAATTTGCGAAATGTAGTTTGGGGATCCGTGTTATTTCTTTTCTTATTTATCATGTTTCTCTCTCCTCTCTCTCTCTCTCTCTCTCTCTCTCTCTCTCTCTCTCTCTCTCTCTCTCTCTCTCTCTCTCTCTCTCTCTTTTGTCTGAAGGACATGTGATACACGATTAATTATTTTTGTCCTTTGACAGAGTCTCTCTCTCTCTCTCTCTCTCTCTCTCTCTCTCTCTCTCTCTCTCTCTCTCTCTCTCTGTCTGAAGGACATGTGATACACAGTGATTATTTTTATCCTTTGACAGAGTCTCTCTCTCTCTCTCTCTCTCTCTCTCTCTCTCTCTCTCTCTCTCTCTCTCTCTCTCTCTCTCTCTCTCTCTCTGAAGGACATGTGATACACGATTGATTATTTTTATCCTTTGACAGAGTCTCTCTCTCTCTCTCTCTCTCTCTCTCTCTCTCTCTCTCTCTCTCTCTCTCTCTCTCTCTCTCTGAAGGACATGTGATACTCGATTGATTATTTTTGTCCTTTGAGAGAGTCTCTCTCTCTCTCTCTCTCTCTCTCTCTCTCTCTGAAGGACATGTGATACTCGATTAATTATTTTTGTCCTTTGAGAGAGTCTCTCTCTCTCTCTCTCTCTCTCTCTCTCTCTCTCTCTCTCTCTCTCATATACAAATTAAAGGATGTACAACACATCATTATTTTCGTCTTCACAGAAAGCTATCCACAACAACCGTGCTATCATCGCCGCTAATCAGATCTAATTGACCAAGATCGCTTGCCTTTCTGACGTAGGATTAGCAACCAATTACGTAAGAAGAAATATGAAATCTTTGTTGTTAAACTTACTGCACAAACCACATTTACACCACTAAAAAACCACGGCCAACACGCTTTGAGTACAACGGCTCCTGAGCATTGGGACTCGGCAGCAGGAAACCCGAGCGATGTTTCCCAAACAGCACAACCTTTGTGTGCCATCCACTTTATACCTCCCACACAGACTTCTCTCTGCCCTTCCTGCGTTACCGTTGAGGGTTCGTTTATTAATTACGTTGTTTTAAAGTCTCTTCTGTATGTTCTCGTCCGTTATTGCTGTCGTGGGAGGACAAACGTTTTCTTATTTAATTTAGAAATGCGTTTTATGAATGTTTGAGGTTTCTAGTTCTTGGGTAATATGTTATATGCACTCTAAAACTCTTGTAACTATAAAGCTGTGTCCTAAACTCTTGTAACTATAAAGCTGTGTCCCTTTTTTCCTTTATAATTGATAATAAATATATATATATATATATATATATATATATATATATATATATATATATATATATATATATATGTATATATTTATAAACAGGACAGTATTTAAACAAGATGGCATGCAAATATCATCCTGTTTAAATGAGATCGTATTATTAATTTTATTAATTCTCTGAACAATTGTACAAGTGATCAAGTTATATATATATATATATATATATATATATATATATATATATATATATATATATATATATATATATTATATATATATATATGTGTGTGTGTGTGTGTATATATATATATATATATATATATATATATATATATATATATATATATATATATATGTATGTATGTATATAAAATACTTGAACAAGAAGCTTTCATTATGTTATGCAAATTAATTTTCATTTTAAAACCACTGACCAACTTGCACATAATTAAAAGCTAACTCATTATGGTTATCATTTTTCACTGCTTGATGTCATCATTGTGCTGTCACTTCCTTGTTTAACTCAATGACTCCTAATCATTTGTAAGGACTGGAATTCGATTTTAGAAAATGGGTCAGTGGTATAGAAATAATTTTATTTCACCACTGGTTCAATGACCATGTTTGGGTTCATGTTTTGATCTGCCATTCCAAAAAGAAAAACGTAAAAAAAAAATCTATTTTCCATTAACTTCGAGTCCTTTAATCAGCGCATGCGCAACAACGAAGTCATAAAAGGACCGTAACTCCTACACAATTCAGTATGAGCTTTTTCACTTTTGTACTCATTTCATTCATGACCACTTTCTCAATCCAAATCGTCGATTGACACTTTCGGACTGCTCTGTGAGCAAGAGCCTGTGCTGGCGTGATGCAAGCTCAATCAACATAATAATTTGGAAATTACTCGTTCATGTGTGGAGTGACAAAAATGGACAGGATCAAAAATGAAAAAATAAGTGGAACTACTAAAGTCTTAGAACTATCAAAGAAAACTGCAGTGGTATGGCCATGTGGTGAGAAGGGATGAGACATGCTAGGAGGAGAGTGATGCAGATGGAGGTGCCTGGTGGGAAGAAGAAGACCGAAGAGGCTAAGAAGGTGGATGATGTAGTTAGAGAAGATCTAAGAGACAGACAACTGTCAGGGGACTTTGCGTTTGACCGAACCAGGTAGAGGAGGAAAACTCAGAAACATCGACCCCCACTTAGAAGTGGGAAAAGACGCAGAAAAAAAAAAGAAGAAGCCTCGTTTATCAGCAACTCCCATACTGAAGTAGTATCCAAACTGGCCCAGTGGTCAGCGATCTGCCCGTAGACACGTCCCTGACTTAGGTGTGTGTGCATTTGCTGTTGCACGCGATTTGCCGGGTCAACAAGAGGCCGTGAGTGCGAATCTCGCAAGGGTTGCTACACGTCGATAGCTGGGCAGAGGCGATTTTGAGGCATCGCCTCCCCTGAATATCATTTCCCTCAAGTTCTCCGGATCCGTTTGCTCAGCCGCTGTAGTTGAACGACGGCTGTGTCTCTGCCAACAGCATTATGCCTGCTGTATGTCTGCGTAACGGGAAGGGTCTGTCGTGTCCAAGATGGCTGAAAGCCTCGGTGTATTAATTGTAATGATAGTTGCCGTGTACAGTAATGTTATAATTTTGCAGCATCATGCGAAGTACAATTTATATGGTTTAAAACACTTGGAAAAGTGAAATAAAATCTTAGTTATTCGTTTTAATAATAATCAATTAAAGTAAGGTTTGTGTTCATTAGAGATCAGAATGTCCAGCTTTCGGCTTTTGGATATATTTGCAACGATCCTAAAGTTGGTGTCATGCTTTAGCAAGCATCACGCGTCATTACAGTCTGCACTGCATGCAAGAAAAAGATGATTTATGTAAAATCGTTTTTATGATACCAGGTAATGCGTTTTAGTACACCTGGACCCCGAAGATATGCATATATCCGATAATTTAATTGTTTCCTTTTGATTATTTGATAATAAGGATATTACGTTTTACAATGTTGTTAAACTTATGATGCAATCAAAATTGCCTCAGTAATTCTTAAATATTTTCATTATATTTCTCATAATTTTTTTGCTGTATGTTGATTCATGTTGCTGCTGTTTACCATATCTTTACTCTTGTCTCTCTCCTGGTTGTAAGGTCTAACGGATTTTCAGCCTTTAAAGGCTAAGACTTCAACATTGACTACAAACAGGGACATGCTGTTAAAAGGAAAACTACAAATCTTAACCTATACCATAGCCCTCACCCCAACCAGTGGAGCGTAAAATAAAGATTAGGTTTGGCCAATCGTAAACCCTTCAATGATTTCCTTATTGCATTTCAAAATGCAGCTGTTTGAAATAGGATGCAAGGATGAGGGGAATTTCATTTATGTGGTTGTTTAGTTAGTTCCGAATGGTGAAGGGTGAAACCTTGCATTATTATTATTATTATTATTATTATTATTATTATTATTATTATTATTATTATTATTAAACAAAATGGCAGTTTCAACAGCATTTATTTTATATAGTAAACGCTCAATTCGTCTTATTAATTGTTCCAGCGCAAGAAAAACGATTAATAAGACGAATTGAGCGTTTACTATATAAAATAAATGCTGTTGAAACTGCCAGTTTGTTTAACGAAACCTGTATTAAAGAAGGTCTTTTTCCTATTATTATTATTATTATTATTATTATTATTATTATTATTATTATTATTATTATTATTATTATTATTATTATTATTATTTGTGCATTAGAACTATATTTCTACTTCAACACATGTACAGTTTCACAATACTAAAAGGTTCCTATTATTATTATTATTATTTTATTATTATTATTATTATTATTATTATTATTATTATTATTATTATTATTATTATTATTATTATTATTATCATCATCACGTGTCCAGTAGAACATATTTACACCTAACTCTCAAGCCCTTGGTGCAGTAAATATAGAAAATGACATGGCTAAATGTTAGAGACAACGCTTTTATATTTTTACAGAACTTTGCCCTTTTAACACCAGTGCAACAGACAGTCCTTCAGCAAAGGCACAGAAAAATGCACAGGGTCACGGTTGTTGGCTTCAGCAAAATGAAACGAAATGGAAAAATCCAAAGGCAATTGGATTACAAGAAATGAAACCGTATGTACTAGATATTACGAGAGAGAGAGAGAGAGAGAGGTATGCAAGCACTCAGGGATATGGAAGTGGGGGTTGAATAAAAAGCTAAACAACAACAGATACGCACCAAAAGAGAAATGAAACGAATGTAGATAATTGAAATTTTAATTATTCAGAAGATGAATAATCCTATTCATATGGAACAAGCCCATCGAAGGGGCCACTGACTTGAAATTCAAGCTTCCAAGGAAGATTATGAGGTCCATTACGAAGAAGTAAGAGTAGGCAAAGGAAAATAAAGAAAGAAAAGATCTCACTTATGAAAAAATTAAAAAAATAAATTAATAAATAGACAAAAATGTTAAAAAAAAGACGAATCGAGTAAGGAAGGGGATAATAAAGTGGACGGAGGGAGATGGCGGAATCTCCCGTATGTCCCCGTGAACAATGAGTGGAGTCTGTTACTACTCCCATTATTTTTCACTCGGGTGAATCTTCACAAGAGACCTCTCCCCTGCTGTATACTGCGCAGGATACATATATATGCATAAGAATACCGTGGCGTTTTGTGTCCCACAGTAGCACCCAATTTCAGCCTCTCGTGACTGGCCACGATGTGCAACTACGTCATGTTTTGGCCAGCGCCGTAATTGTACGCGATCTTGTGAAGACTAGCTCGGTCATGTCGTTGATGCGTAAGAGTTTTTCTTTTTAATTTTTATTTAATGTCAATCCTTCCATTTTTCTCTGCCAAAAAACGAAGTGAAAACAAGATATGAAAACATGAATGCCAGCATTAGGGGAAGTTTTCATTCGCAGAGAATTGATATGGCATTGATACGGCTCTCGGTGAATGAAATAATTGAGTTCGAGATGAAAGACCCGTGGCACCAAGCGGTTGACCTGCATGAAATATTTCGCAGCAAGGGCGCCCTGTTTACGAAAACATGGAGCAATTAGCAGAGAGACAGGGTACAATGGAGGCGATTTGGGCCGCTGAGGGCAATGATGCAGCTGCTGGCGTCTCCGATGCATCTGTATTAACATAGGAATTTAATGAAGAGGGGGGGGGGGCGGTATTTGGAAGGACCCCGCGCCTCTCCCAGCTCCAACCTTACGTCATGGGTGGTTGATACTCTCTCTATACTTTTGACGTATTTTTTTTATTAAATTTTCCACGTATGAGGGTATGGTTTTTTCTTGCGAAACATCGCCAAAATGTTGGAGTTTATTTATCAACAGTCAAAGCCGTTTCCACGTTTGAGGTGTGGTGGCTTGTAAGAAATAAAATAGATAATTCCACCCTTGTACTTAAACCAACAGAGGGGCTTGTTGTAATATATACATCCCCAAACGTCTTATATATATATGTATAATAGATATATACATATTTATCTACATATATATATGTACATACATAAAAAGTTTCAGAAAATTATCGATACACATATGTAACTAAACGGAACTGTATATGTATAAACATATATAAATTATGAGTAACCTAGAAGTAACAGTTAGGGATCAAAGATAATGTAAAGAGTTGAGAAAATAAAATAAATTGTAAAAACCGCCAGATGGAAGTGTTTTACGCATTTCCATTATATATGTGTAAAATTGCCAAGTGGCTATCCCCACCTTACGTGGTAAAGTTCTTCATAGAATTCTCTCTCTCTCTCTCTCTCTCTCTCTCTCTCTCTCTCTCTCTCTCTCTCTCTCTCTCTCTCTCTCAATGATACCTTGATGTAATATTTAAAAAGGACAAGTATTTACAGGTAATTTATATTTTTCTGGTGCCGTCATAAGCAAACGTGAATTTTTTATAACTCCTAATTATTTCCTGGCTCTCATAATATGTAAGGGTATGTTTAATTCTGACCCCAGTCTAAACACAGTTCCTTTTAATTAGGTGTTTGTGTATATCGATAATTTTTTTATCTTTTTATATATATACAGTAGGTGTTTGTGTATAACGACAATTTTTCGAATCTCTTTTTAACTCATATTTTAAGGAATGTATACTATTTATGATTTCTTTCGGCAGTTACACCCGAGGAAAAAAAAACATAATTTCCAGTAAAGCCCAATGAATTTTTCTTTTCGACTAATTTGCATATTCATGTCACCGTTTTTCGAAATGGTGTGTTAAGATGCTCAGTTAAAATTAAGGGTGAGGATAAAAAATCACAACAATATTCATTATGAAAAGGAAAGCAATTATATAATACACCCGTCGTTTATATTATGGCTCTTAAATTCATGAAAAATCTTAGTAACTGAACGTCCATTAGATATTAATGACATTCTCAACCATAGCACCTCACATCTAAAAGAAAGTAGGTTATGAAGTTTTGTAATCCAGATAACCACTATTGAAATCTTACTAATCCTTTTTTTTGTGTCAAGTCATTGTATGCAAGGAAGTGATAGGTTAATTTCATATTCTTCAAAAACACGTATTTTTAATGGCTTTTCTTACCTCTAAATTTCTCCATTACCTCAGTTATTGCTGCATTTGTAAATGTACAGTGCAATAAATATTGTATATCATGGTGCGTTGGTGTTGTCATTGTATTTTGGTTCCGTTGAAATAAGCCTGAATTAAACAGACATAGTTTCCTTGTGGCTTGAGGTAAATTTTTATCCTTCTTATCATTTGGGTTTAACGTTGACCTTGTGTTTCTAAAGAACGTTTGTTCGATTCCCTTCCTAGAAATGTTGGTGTCCACGTATATTTCTTATGTCAATTGAAGGCTTTTAATTGAAAGCGTCTCCAAACAGGTCATTTGGGCTTTATGAACTACGCGGGTATAATATTTTTCAGATGAGCCTGTCTAAGTTAGTTTTTTTCTTAAGAGATTCAATTCTTCCATATACTTATAGGGTGCACACTCTTGTTGAATATAAATGAATCAGCGTTGAGAGCTCATCATTTTCCGAGCAACCCCCATGAGGATAATGTTAATGAAGGTACATTAAGTTATTTTTGGTCAGTAGTAAGTGCGTAATAATGCATGAATCTAGGACAAGTAATTGCATTGTGGCTGAGAAAATTGCTTTTAAGTTATTTTTGGTCTGTATTGAGTGCTTAATAATGTATAAATCTAGGACAAGTAATTGTATTGCGGCTGAGATATCTTCTGAAAGAAAACTGCTTTCATTTCTCGTTGGACACAAACCTTCAACAAATTGTAAGAATATGATTCATTGTCCCAAAATGAAACATGTTTTATACATGATTCTTAAAAATGTTTGTTGATGCAAAAGCCTCTTGACCTTCTTGTAAAATGGTAAGTCCACGACCCATAGTGTTCTTCTATAATTTTCGATTGGGGGATATTTTGGTTATTTAAACCTTGCTTTATCCGTAGAAGAACTCAATCAGTCTGTGTTAGAAAAACTAGAATAATGTAATTGTAAATTCTCCATTACTATGCCACGTTTTTTTTTTTTTTTTTTTTTTTTTTTGGATGTGGCATAATGAAAGCGTTTGAAATTTTGGCAGATGGGCATCATTTTGCGTTACACCAGTTAGGAAATTTATCTTAATTTCTTTTCTTTCAGGATAAGTCATTGGAAAACTCGAGAATTCAGAGAAATGTGCCTATTCGATCACTACCCTGTTTAAAATGTATGTGTATGTTAGAGAGGTTAGTAATCTCTCTCTCTCTCTCTCTCTCTCTCTCTCTCTCTCTCTCTCTCTCTCTCTCTCTCTCTCTCTCTCTCTCTCTCTGCCTGTATTATGATTTTCAGAGAAGTAATATTATTCCCTTCCACTTTTCTTTTTATTTCTTACTGTAGTTTGCTGAATTTGGTTACATTATTTGCTTGAACTCCGAGCAAACGAACCAGTTTTCAAAGAACAAGAACAGTAAAAGCAGAATAGCAACCATTACCATTCCACTCATTTTTTTCACGGAAAATATTGGTGCTAGATTGAATTACCATCCATTTAATTTCTATATGCTTCTGTGCTTCCCAAGATTTATTCTTTTTTTATCTGTGCCTCCCTTCATATTGCCATACGGGGAATTGAATCGGGTGGTTTTGATATGCAACGTTCAATTAATTTAACATGCAGGATTTGAAACAGATTTCTCTGCACAAAAATATTTTTTAAAGTTATGGTTGAGAATAGAAACTAAGGTCAGAGTTGAGGTGGTAAAATTCAACAATTTAAGCTTTACGTTGAAGTCTACACTATCTCTCAGAGTCCATGAGAAATGTGTGATGTTTGGTGTTCTGAAGGAATTAATTAGATGTTTTGTTTTCTTGAAGGAATTAGTTAGATGTTTTATTTTCTTGAAGGAATTAGTTAGATGTTTTATTTTCTTGAAAGAATTAAATAGATGTTTTGTTTTCTTGAAGGAATTAGTTAGATGTTTAATTTTCTTGAAGGAATTAAATAGATGTTTTGTTTTCTTGAAGGAATTAGTTAGATGTTTTATTTTCGTGAAGGAATTAGATGTTGTGTTTTCTTGAAGGAATTAGTTAGATGTTTTATTTTCTTGAAGGAATTAGTTAGATGTTTTATTTTCTTGAAGGAATTAGTTAGATGTTTTATTTTCTTGAAGGAATTAGGTGCTTTATTTTCTTGAAGGAATTAGTTAGATGTTTTATTTTCTTGAAGGAATTAGTTAGATGTTTTATTTTCTTGAAGGAATTAGTTAGATGTTTTATTTTCTTGAAGGAATTAGTTAGATGTTTTATTTTCTTGAAGGAATTAGTTAGATGTTTTATTTTCTTGAAGGAATTAGTTAGATGTTTTATTTTCGTGCTCATTCAAATCCTCCCTCTCTGAGAAACTAGAATTCCCCGTAAAATATTTTTAGAACATCTATTCAGCTCTTTTAAGAAGAACTGTTACAATGAGATTTAAGAATGAAAGGCGATTGGATGTATTAGATAAAATACAAAATAATTACAATACGATTAATGAGTGTTGCATGGTTTCTAAGTTATCTGGTGAATTGATGGATAATACCTAGGTGTAAACT
The DNA here is from genome assembly GCF_040412425.1 of Macrobrachium rosenbergii. Lineage (NCBI taxonomy): Eukaryota > Metazoa > Arthropoda > Malacostraca > Decapoda > Palaemonidae > Macrobrachium > Macrobrachium rosenbergii. The sequence goes on along the minus strand of NC_089780.1, from coordinate 11,629,854 downwards.
TTGTTGCAAAATTTGTATATAGTTTCACGATATTAAATTTAGTTAATTTGTTTAAGGAAAAGTAGGTAGTAAAAAAAAACTATTGTAGCCGTCTTATATGCCTTTCCTATTATTAGAAATGTTTGCCCTTTGTCAACAACGTTTCGAAATGAGGCAGTTATTCACTTACATAGTTTTATTTATAATGGGACTGCATAGCAAAAGTGTGCCGGTATTTCATTTCCAGTACCAGATTTAAAAATGACAGTGTACAATAATTGGTAACTACGTCATGCTCCACCAAAGTTGTTTTCCTCAATACAAAACGATATTTGGTACGCTTAAAGCAACTCTTTCAAATTGTTGGTAAAAATGTGTTCAAAACATTCCTGCCAGACAAAAAAAAAATCCTATTCGTTTGTGTCCGTTACTTAATCTTTTCAACCTTGGTAATACTTTTTTATGTTGTGACCATAATCCGGATAATAACGAACAAGCAGTTTGATGTATACTCTTTAAATTTTGTATTAAACAAACATCACGGGAATTTTTTTCTTTAAACAGTCGGACTGACTGTGAATCTGAAAGGTAACAAATTATTCTCTGGAATTAGGATAAATACTAATATCCTCCAAGTAATAAATTTAAAGAGCAAAAACATTATATACTCTGGCAGTATGAACTTATGATTTTACATCTGTAGAACGAACAGTCTGTCATGCTTTAAGTAATTTTCCAAATGTACCAACGAACTGCATATTGAGGTGGTATGGACATTCTAATTATAACATTCTAAAAACATCTGATTAGTTAAGTTTTTCGCATAATGCATGTCGTTTATGTTTATGTTAAAGGACTTTCCGTTTTATGGACTCACGCCTTCTTAGTGGTAAAACAAGTGAAGACTACTTTTGAGGAAGAGTTAAGTTCATTGATGAGATTTGTATTTTTGTTCTGCTATATCTCTAGTTCATTCTTTGTACACATTCAGCTCATTTCTTTTTGTTATTATTATTATTATTATTATTATTATTATTATTATTATTATTATTATTATTATTATTATTATTATTATTATTATTATTATTTTATTAACTGTGCGTTGTCAAGAAGTAAGCAACTGGAAGCTGAGCAATTACAGTTTCATTACTCGTCCAGTTCCTTGAAACACGGAAAACAAATACCAAGCCATAGAAAGCCAGTGATTACACATACATACATACATACATACATACACACACACATATATATATATATATGTGTGTGTGTGTGTGCATGTGTATGTTGCATGTTGTCCCCGTACCGGCGTTTTATTATATGTTTCTTTCTTATACTCTTACTATATATATATATATATATATATATATATATATATATATATATATATATATATACATATATATATTATACACAGTAAATTCCGTAATCGGATCAGTCGAATAATTAGGTCATGGCCCGAATAATGGCTAAATAGTGAAACAGTCATTTAAAATAATTAGCATTCACTAAAAAAGAGATTTTACAATATAAAGACGGGAGTTCATTAAAGAACTTAATAACTAGTTAACGTGAACTCATCTCTCTTTGTCTTCACGACAGATCTGTATCCTTTGCTGCTAATTAATTTTCACAAGATTAATTGAAGTGATTGCAGTTACAGGAATTCAGAACTCGGGTTTTCATCAGAGATAACGATTTATGTTTACCTTATTTAATTTTAGGAAGGAATCTCAGACTGAGGTTTCGAAGGAATCTCAGACTGAGGTTTCGAAGGAATCTCAGACTGAGGTTTCGAAGGAATCTCAGACTGAGGTTTCGAAGGAATCTCAGACTGAGGTTTCGAAGGAATCTCGGACTGAGGTTTGGAAGGAATCTCAGACTGAGGTTTCGAAGGAATCTCAGACTGAGGTTTGGAAGGAATCTCAGACTGAGGTTTGGAAGGAATCTCAGACTTTGAGGTTTGGAAGGAATCTCAGACTGAGGTTTCGAAGGAATCTCAGACTGAGGTTTCGAAGGAATCTCAGATTGACGTTTCGAAGGAATCTCAGACTGAGGTTTCGAAGGAATCTCAGACTGAGGTTTTCGAAGGAATCTCAGACTGAGGTTTGGATGGGGATCTCACCATTTAAGGAATCTCAGGCTGAGGTTTCGAGTGATATATACCAGTTATATAATTATTATCATACCAGTGATAAAAAATCATTTATTATCGCAATTCCTCTGCTAATGGCAATCTACTGATACTTATTCCTCAGCTAATGCCAGTGCTACTACTACTACTACTACTACTACTACTACTACTACTACTACTACTACTACTGTCATTTAAGTTATCATATTAACAGGATGGGCCAACGTTTCGACGGGGCATTGCAATTTAGAACATGACTTGGTTTTCTTATCTATATCTTAGTTTTTATTTGCAAATCAAGTATTCTGTTTATTTTTTTAATATATTAATTAATATATTAATGTATTAATAAAATATTCTTCCATTATCTCCTTTAAGTTTCTTTACCTTGCTTATAAGATTGTCTGGGGAAAGAAAGATATTTTGACTCGTATTGTTTTTCTTTAGCATAGGGTCAGAGATTTCATTTGTATTTTGTATTGTACTTCTAGAACCTGTTTTTCTGTAGTAACATCGTTCGTTATAAAAAGAATTTCATGAGCCTATTAGCAACAAATGTATAGAAAAATGCTCTATGCAAGAAATGCATAGAATTTGGCAACTTATGATGTCGACCAGACCATCTGTCTAAAGGCCTTCCGTGTTCGGGGACGGATAAATTGATTGTGATATCACACACTTCTCTTTACATAGCGTTAGTGATCACATGCGATTTTCGGAGAAAATTAGTTTTCAGAGTACCATATATCTTAGCCATGTTTAATTCTGGGGAAAAGGATGTATGAAAACATGTTACATTGATTATATATCTCTGTCAGTCCTGAGTTGTTCATCATCCTTAATGAGTAAAGTGATATATATGTAAATATATATGTATATATATGTATATATAATATATATGTGTGAGTGCATGTATATGTGTGTATATATATATATGTATTTATTTATATATCTTACGCATACATACACAAGCATACACATCTAGGATAACTCAGCTCTATATATTATTTTCAACCTCACTAATCATAGAGAGTCAGAATAACTCAGTATCCTCACCCTAACGTGCCTTATACCTTCATTACTTTGCCTTGGCTAACAAAAGACAACGATATCGTAAATCGAGAACGACGTCCGACGTGAGAGGAGAAAACGTGTAAAGAAATTGAATTTGAAGGAAAATGAAATGGCTAAACTTTGCTTTTATGATCAGTCTTTTAATGTCTCCTCATTCATAAATGTGCAGTCAAGCTTATTTATGGAGTTAAGCGTATTATTACACACCAAATTCATAAGTGTGCTACGAAGACTATTACAGAATTCCAAGACAGAGTATCACAGTGTCTTGTCTTGCGAGCGTAATGATTATGAAGATACTAATTGTGTGTCGCTATCATATTTAATCATGAAATCTAAAAGCAAGTGAAATCTCATGACATGCATAGTTAAATTATATTCCTTTTGTCTTTGGTTCGTAAATTGAATTACGACGCTCCATTTTAGATACAGATAGCTTGAAGGATGTGAGGAGCATTGTGAAACTTCGTAATTCCAGAAATATAAATGAATTCCTTTTTCATTCGCGGCTTTTTCGAGATTAAAAATGAAAAGGGAATGAGGTTTGCACACTGACGGAAAGGTGTTCTCTTATAATTTTATTTATTTGAATATTCCACTGTTGTGTTTGACGGCTTGGTTGGTTTTGTGCATGCAAAACTAAGCGTTCATATGGTACAGAAAGGTGGTTTGTAAAGGAGATGCATTAGTTAAAATTGATGAGCGGTATTATTACAAATAAATCCAGGATTTTTTCATACTTTTTAGTACAATGTATTTTCCATTCCTTTTATTTTTAATTCGGAAGTTATACTGTGTCATATATATATATATATATATATATATATATATATATATATATATATATATATATATATATATATAAACACATATATATAAATGTGTGTGTATATATATATATATATATATATTATATATGTGTATATATATATATTTTTTTTTTACCAAGTCATATTATAAGATAGAAGGCTAAGCATGTTAGTGAATGTTTCGTGCTCTATAAATAAAAAGTCAGAAAAATACAACACATAGATCATAATGAAAAATGGAGTCAAAATCCAGAATGTTAGGCAAGAGAAAGAGATCTGTTGCGAATAAATAAAATAATATAAACACCATCTAACTATCCGAGAGAGAGAGAGAGAGAGAGAGAGAGAGAGAGAGGGTTTAACAAAATGACGAATGAAGGAAGAAGAAGAAGAATGTCTACCGCGGAAGGAGAGACGACGGTGAAGCCTGGAGGATCTCGTGCGAACAATAGGAGGCGTCTTATACTTCTCGCATTATTTTTCACGCGGGTGAGCTCTCACAACGACGAACCTACCCCTCCCCCCCTCCCCCCTCCCCCCCTTCTCTGCAGCATAGCGGTGTATAGCTTGTATAGCTCATATACACATAAAGGATACTGTGGTCGTCCCACAGTAGCTTCCAATCTCGGTCCCTTTGTAACGCTCGTGGTACCAAACTGCCATATGGGGGAAGGACCTCTGTACAATGTACGCTCT
>NC_089780.1:11562665-11620165 GCF_040412425.1 Macrobrachium rosenbergii | reverse complement strand
GTGATAATGCAGCTGTTGCTGCCTGTAACTCTGTGTCTTCATTAGTAGGGACGGTTTGTGTGTGTGAGAGAGAGAGAGAGAGAGAGAGAGAGAGAGAGAGAGAGAGAGAGAGAGAGAGCAAATGGGATTCCAGGTCCAGAAATTTAATGCATAACTTTTTAATAATTTTTTATAATTTTTTTAAAAACTTGTAAAATAGAACGTGGGATGCTTGTGTCTTCATTAGTAGGGACGGTTTGTGTGTGTGTGTGAGAGAGAGAGAGAGAGAGAGAGAGAGAGAGAGAGAGAGAGAGAGAGAGAGAGAGAGAGAGCAAATGGGATTCCAGGTCCAGAAATTTAATGCATAAGTTTTTAATAATTTTTTAAAAACACTTGTAAAATGGTATGTGGGATGCTTGTGTCTTCATTAGGAGAGAGAGAGAGAGAGAGAGAGAGAGAGAGAGAGAGAGAAGAGAGGGGGATTCCAGGTCCAGAAATTTAATGCATAACTTTTTAATAATTCTTTTAAAAACCCTTGTAAAATGGTATGTGGGATGCTTGTGTCTTCATTAGGAGAGAGAGAGAGAGAGAGAGAGAGAGAGCAAATGGGATTCCAGGTCCAAAAATGTAATTGATAATGTTTTAACAACACTTGTAAAATGGAATGTGGAATGCTTGTCCCTAACCAGTTACCGGCTGCAAATAACTGGCTTGTTTCCATAGCATAGAAATTAATCTTTGATATATTCAGCGTGATGGCGTTGACAGTACTCAGTTTGGAACAATCCACATAGACCCGCAAGCACTCATATATCACATGACAATGTCAATTTAGAAATAATAATTGGACCATATGATTGATAAGCTGCTATATATCGACACCGTCCATTGTTTACCTCCATCATATTTCCTACCTTTCACAGTACAGGCAGATTCGAAAGTCCGCCTACATTCTCTTATTAAGTGAAACCAAGGAGTTATTACAGTGGGAGTAATGGCAAGTGAACAACTCAAGCTATTGAATTTAACTGTAGCAAGCTATTGAATTTAACTGTATATAGAAAAATCTTACTTCCTGGTGTCCGGCTAAGCTCTGCCGGGACTAATTAGAGATTATTAGAGTTATGATTGTTGTATGAGTGTTTGAATTATGTATAGTTGATGGGTGTTTAGATCGTATGAATAATTTCTCACAGTTCAGTTGAGGAGCAATCATACACATACTAGTTTCTATATAACAATTTCTTGTCTAAAATATATTCAGGTACATGTTTTTTTATGCATATTTTATACTGGATGGGAAGTAATATTTTAAACTTTAACTAATCTGTTTGTTAGTTTGCCGGAATGATTCTGTATAATGAAACATTATTTTTGTAGATGCCAGAACAGAACATAATAGGCGTGGTTAAATTAATTATCCACATGTTTTTAAAGATAAATCTTATGATGCGATTGTTAAGGAGAGGAAAATCTCTAAGACAAAAATACCTTTGTTGTGCATAACGAGCGCCTTTCTCCAGTTGAACTGACATTGACGTGTTCTGTTAATGTAGCTGAGATATTTCGTATAGCACGTTTAAAATCTGATACATTTCAATCGATTCATAGTTGGCCAGAGAGAGATAAAACGTCTCGAATACTGACATACAACAAGAATGTTATCGTGGGATCAGACACCTCCGAATATTTCATTATTACATCATTGCATATTAATCCAGTATTCTTATAACCACATGTTATTATATCCCAGTATCGGACAACCACATGTTATTATATCCCACTATCGGAAAACTCAAGGTTTTTAATTCTCCCCACATTCTTCGAGGGGAAACTGTATTGCAAGATTTTAGCGCCCTCCTTGGAGGGTTTTGGATATTATCGATATATTTAACCTCCTCCATCAATTTTTCATCCCATCACCTTCGTTCCACCTTGCATTTGTAGGTCCTCCTTTTCAAGTACTTTGTTTTATGACCAGTCCATGAATAGGACCCGTCTCGTTAATTCCGCATGCCCTTATCTGAACTGAATAACGTGGACAATTCTTTACACGATCTGCTCACCGTAGCACATGTAGACATTGAATATATCATACCTATTCGTTATCATGTCTCGTATAATTTTTCTTGGCTTGTAATGAGATTCCTTTGAGTATGGTCCCCGTCACCAGGAGTTGTAGGGAAATTGAAATCTTTAGAAAGAACGGATTCTACTTTTGATGTCAGCGTTTCCACCTATTACTGGCCTGCCCCAAATTCCTTTTACTTGTGTGGCATAAGGGCTATAATTTTTTTTTATCCTTCACATCACATACAAACCTAGTTGTCCAATTGATGTTTTGTTTTGAAATAATAATTGGACCATGTGATTGATCATTTTGCCTGTTTCAGAAATGAAATAATTATGACCAATATCGACATCGTCCATTGTTTAAACTGAGAGGTGAAATATAATCACTCTCGATTTCCATTAGTTATTGATTGTTAGGATCAAGATATTTTTGATCATCGACTTATGAATACTATCCATATACATATTAGCTTCAAAAGAAACCAAGGAATAACTTAATCATTCATTCATTCACTTGAAGTAATGACAAGTTGAACAACTCAAAAGCTTTTCTCCAGTTGAACATTTAATAACTGTAAATTTCTCCAGTTGCTAACATTTTCATATAACGAAAAATCTTAACGTCCTGTAAATTTCTCCAGTTCATTTTCATATAACGTCCTGTAAAAGAATTTCTCCTGTTGCTAACATTTTCATATAACGTCCTGTAAAAGCTCCAGCTCTTTTCATATAACGTCCTGGACTAATTGCTAACATTTTCATATAACGTCCTGTAAAAGTTTCTCATTGAACATTTTTGTAACGTCCTGTAAAGTTTTTTGAATTAACGTGTAAAGTTGATGGGTTGTTTTTTCAGATAACGTATGTAATAATTTCTCAGTTGCTAACAGTTTCATGAGTCCTGTAACAATTCTAATTATAACATTTTAGATAACGTGTTTGAATTTTCTGTAACATTTTCAGTTGATGGGTTGTTTAGATCGTCCTGAATAATTTCTCACAGTTCAGTTTTCATATAACGTCCTGTAACAATTTCTCAGTTGCTAACATAACGTACTCAGTTTCTTTTCATATAACAATTTCTTGTCTAAAATTTCTCCATTCAGGTACATGTTTTTTTATAACGTCCTGTAAAAGAAATTTCTCCAGTTGCTAACTTTTCATATAACGTCCTGTAAAAGAATTTCTCCAGTTGCTAATATTTTAAACTTGTAACTAATCTGTTTGTTTTCAGTATAACGTCCTGAATGATTCTGTTGCTAATTTTCAATAACATTATTTTTTGCTAACATTTTTCAGATAACGTCAAAAGAACAGTTGCTAACATAATATAACGTCCTGTAAAAGGTTAACATTTTCATTAACGTCCTGTAAAAGATGTTTTGCTAAATTTTCATAAATGTTATAAAAGATGCTCCATTGTTTTTCATATAACGTCCTGTAAAGAATTTCTCAGTTGCTAACATTTTCATATAACGTCCTGTAAAATCTCTCCAGTTGCAAAAATAACGTCCTGTAAAAGAATTTCTCCAGTTGCTAACATTTTCATATAACGTCCTTTCTCCAGTTGAACTTTTCATATAACGTCCTGTTCTTGCTAACATTAATAACGCTGAAAAGAATTTATTTCATTTTCATATAACGTTTAAAATCTCCAGTTGCATTTCAATCGATTCATAGTTGGCCAGAAAAGGATTTCTCCAGTTGAACATTTTCAAAACGTCTCGAATTTCTGTTGCTATACAACAAAAGAATGTTATCCTGGGATTTTCTCCAGTTGCTAACATTTTCATATAACGTCCTGTAATATTTCATTATTTTTCATATAACGTCCTGTAAAAGGATTTTCTCCAGTTGCTAACATTTTCATATAACGTCCTGTAAAATTTCTCCAGTTGATTTTCTCCATAACCAACATTTTATTATAACGTCCTGTAAAAAGTATTTCTCCAGTTGATTTTCACGTCCTGTAAAAGAATTTTCTCAGTTGCTAACATTTTCATATATAAAAGGATTTCTCCAGTTGCTCGGAAAACATTTTCATATAACGGTTGTTAAGTTGCTCTCATATAACGTCCTGTAAATTCTTCCAGTTGCTAAACTAACGTCCTGTAAAAGGATTTTCTCCAGTTGCTAACATTTTCAGCGCCCTAACCTTAACGTCCTGTAAAGGTTTTCTCCAGTTGCTATATAACGTCGTAAAAGGATTTTCTCCAGTTCTAACATTTTCATAACGTCCTGTAAAGGATTTTCATTGCTATTTAACCTCCTGTAAAAGGATTTTCTCAGTCAATTTTTCATCCCTGTCACCTTTTCTCCAGTTGCCAACATTTTCATATAACGTCCTGTAAAAGGTTTTCTCCAGTTGCTAACATTTCATATAACGTCCTGTAAAAGGATTTTCTTTGTTTTTCATATAACAAAAGTTTCTCAGTTGCTAACATTTTCATATAACGTCCTGTCTCCAGTTAATTAACGTCCTGTAAAAGGATTTTCTCCAGTTGCCCATAACGTCTGAACTCCAGTTGAATAAAAAAGATTTTCTCCAGTTGCTAACATTTTCATATAACGTCCTGTAAAATTTCTCCAGTTGCTAACATTTTCTGCTAACGTCCTGTAAAAGATTTTCTCCAGTTGCTAACATTTTCATATAACGTCCTGTAAAAGAATTTCTCCAGTTGCTAACATTTTCATATAACGTCTGTAAAAGGAATTTCTCGTTAAAAGAATCAGTTGTAACTTTTCATATAACGTCCTGTAAAAGAATTTCTCAGTTGCTAACATTTTCATATAACGTCCTGTAAATTTCTCCAGTTGCTAACATTTTCATATAACGTGTAAAAGAATTTCTCCGTTGCTAACATTTTCATATAACGGGTTGTAACGTCCTGTAAAAGAATTTCTCCAGTTGCTAACATTTTTATAACGTCCTGTAAAGGATTTTCTCCAGTTCTAACATTTTCATGTTAACGTCCTGTTTCCACCTATTTTCATATAACGTGTTGCTAACATTTTCATATAACGTCCTGTAAAAGGATTTTCTCCAGTTGCTAACATTTTCATATAACGTCCTGTAAATTCCCAGTTTAACTTTTCATATAACGTCCTGTAAAAAGAATTTCTCCAGTTGCAACATTTTCATATAACGGGCTCTAACATTTTCATATAACGTCCTGTAAAAGCTTTCTCTTTAACATTTTTTAACGTCCTGTAAAAGAATTTCTCCAGTTGAACATTTTCATATAACGTCCTGTAAAAGGATTTTCTCCAGTTGCTAACATTTTTTTTCTTTTCTCCAGTTGCTAACCTATAACGTTGTCAACATTTTCATTGAGTTGTTTTTTTTAACGTCCTGTAAAAGGATTTTCTCCAGTTGCTAACATTTTCATATAACTGCTGTTTTTCTCAGTTGCTAACATTTTCACAAAATTTTCTCCATTGCTAATATTTATATAACGTCCTGTAAAAGATTTTCTCAGTTGCTAACATTTTTAAAAATTTTCTCCAGTTTTTTCATATAACGTCCTGTAAGTTGGTATCATTTTCATATAACGCCTGTTTTTCTCAGTTGCTAATTTTCAATAACGTCCTGTAAAAGTTTTTCTCAGTTACTAACATTTTCATATAACGTCCTGTAAAAGAAGTTGCTTTCATTTTCATATAACGTTAAACTGAGTTGCTAAATTTTCATATAACGTCTCCTTGCTAACATTTTCATATAACGTCCTGTAAAGGATTTTCTCCAGTTGCTAACATTTTCATATAACGTCCTGTAAAAGTTTCTCCAGTTGATTTTCATATAACGTTCCAGTTGCTAACATTTTCATATATCAAGATTTTCATTTTGTAAAAGATCATCGAACATTTTCATATAACGTCCTGTAAAAGGATTTTCTCAGTTGCTAACATTTTCATATAACGTCAAAAGGATTTTCTCCAGTTGCTAATTTTTCGTTTAAAAGAACAACATTTTCAAAATCAAAAGAATTTCTCCAGTTCAACATTTTCATATAACGTCCTGTAAAAGAACTTTTTTTTCATATAACGTCCTGTAAAAGGATTTCTCCAGTTGCTAACATTTTCATATAACGTCCTGTAAAAGAATTTCTCCAGTTGCTAACATTTTCATATAACGTCCTGTAAAAGAATTTCTCCAGTTGCTAACATTTTCATATAACGTCCTGTAAAAGAATTTCTCCAGTTGCTAACATTTTCATATAACGTCCTGTAAAAGGATTTCTCCAGTTGCTAACATTTTCATATAACGTCCTGTAAAAGAATTTCTCCAGTTGCTAACATTTTCATATAACGTCCTGTAAAAGGATTTTCTCCAGTTGCTAACATTTTCATATAACGTCCTGTAAAAGGATTTTCTCCAGTTGCTAACATTTTCATATAACGTCCTGTAAAAGAATTTCTCCAGTTGCTAACATTTCTCCAAAAGTTTCTCCAGTTGCTAACATTTTCATATAACGTCCTGTAAAAGAATTTCTCCAGTTGCTAACATTTCTAATTTTATCTTCTTGATTAGCGTTACCGTAAAGATTAATTGAAAGATGAATTGCATTTAAGATAATCAAATTGGATTCACACGAGACCTACGACCGAGTTCGAAATTAGCATGTGTTTAGCTTCCGGAATAGTCATTCCACTTGATTAAAGGTCCCTAGAGCCCCCACCCCCCACCCCCGGCACAGAAACATACCCTCACACCCAGAGCAGGTTCCATAGATGAAAGGAAAGAGTTTATCCAGTGTTTTTGCTTTGGCATTTGCCTGCCGATCCATATCCATTTTGGCTAATTAGTCTCGTAGCTGGACTGAATGTTTCCATGAGATTAATTGAACCGGGGGCGGATGCAATTGCAGGTAAAGGAGAAGTGATGTCGGCTGGGGTTTATTCATTGGGGCCAATTTATCTCCGTTTATTTCACCTCACCAGATTTCAGGTGATATTTAGATTCTTCTGACTGGTGTTGGACTCTGTGCTTTTGTTTTCTTGTTCCAGTGTCTTTAGGAAATTTATATTACCAAGATGTCTGCGGCGGTTTTTATTATATTCTCTATCATTTCAATCTTGTATTGAATTAAATATCATCATCGTTATCATCATCCGCTTCTCATGTATTTCGTGTTCATTCACTTCCACAAATCTCCACTCATCTCCAGCCTCCTGTCTCAGAGTTCTCACCCAAGTAGATCTGGGTCCTCTAAGAGAAGCCTTGTGGGAACTCGCATGTCTCAGTCTCCCTGACTCAGCTCAGTGGTCTGGTAAAACTAAGGTATCCTTAACTTTTCAGTCTCCCTGGCGTGGTGTAAATGACATGTCCAAACCATTTTCATCTCCTCCCCATTATGTAATCTGCATGTGGAATTTCCGTCATTTCAACTCTGGATTCATTTCTCACTCCATCCATCTCTGTGACTCCTCATAAACCTTTGGTTGGTTTTAGCCAGAAATCTTTTCATTCAAGAAAAGGAACAAAAGCAAAATTCATTAAGTGGTAGAAAGAGATAGGATGTAGGGTAGCTCGCTAAATCAGGAGAATGAGGTGTTGTAACAGTTACGACCAAACCCGAAAGTGTTGAGAGAGAGAGAGAGAGAGAGAGAGAGAGAGAGAGAGAGAGAGAGAGAACTTCTCGCAGTATGCTTGATGCCTGATCTTCATACGAAGGGCACAGGTGCTCCTTTTACCCAAAAAAAAGCAGCTTTCAGTTTCATCTTATAATGATTATTATGTCATTGATACATCCTCATAATAAGTATCTAATGTATTGTAATGAAAAAACAATCTACCACTTCCATATAGAGTAAGAAGTGTCACTTTGGACATACGTAGCAAAAGAAGTAACCCCTTCAATTCTAAAATCAAGATAACAGTAATTTTTATAAATGTCTCCTCTTTCTGAAAGTGGGTAATATCTTCTATGCGCAAAGCCACTGCTCTACTCCATTCCAACATGTCAGGGTAAATGAAGCATAACCGAAATAGCTGACGGAAATGATAATGTATTTTCCCCAAAACGGTCTACAGTGTGTACGGAAATTTAGAGCAGTTAGTGGGACCGTAACTACAATGATGCCGTAAGTGTGGACTCACGTGGGGTAATGCAGCTGCTCCGTACTCACCGCTGCCGCTTCTGCATCTTGATTAGCGAAGTAATTGCTGAGAGAGAGAGAGAGAGAGAGAGAGAGAGAGAGAGAGAGAGATGAGAGAGAGAGAGAGAGAGATATGATGCTTACAGATATACGTTTTGAATGCTTGTAGTCTTTTGGGGTTTTCTGTCAATGGTGTTGAAGGAAATGCTTAAACACTTCTGTTTCAGTATCATTCCAGCATTTCTTAGGTCCCCTGTCAACTCCTAAATATAAACATGGTTTCTCTCTGTTCTCTCTCTCTCTCTCTCTCTCTCTCTCTCTCTCTCTCTCTCTCTCTCTCTCTCTCTCTCTCTCTCAAGCTATAGTTTTGAAGCACTGCCTATGCAAACATTACGTAGCATCATTATATCGATTCATATAATTAGTAAGTCCTGTTCGCGTAACTATAAAAGTATCTACTTTTCTGCATTTCATATCAAAACCTGAAAGTACTTAAATTTCACTCGTATTTTTGTTCAATATAAACATATCAATCTTTTTAGATTCGCAAATAAACTGTTGTTTGCTTTCGTCGTTTCCATTCTTCAATAAGCCCTTTGTCATCTAAGATGTCAGTATGGATTATGAGTCTGCCCAGAAAAAAAAAAATAAAATGAGTGGATTACAAATCCTACAAATCATAACTACGAAAATGTCACTGAGAAATTGTTTCATTGTTTCCTGTATATCGTTACTGGCTGTCTATTGATCTCATTTCATATATATATATATATATATATATATATATATATATATATATATATATATATATATATATATATATATATATATGTATATATATATATATATGTATATATATATATATATATATATATATATATATATATATATGTGTGTGTGTGTGTGTGTGTGTGTGAAGGACTTTACAACGACTCCTGCATTATCAGGAGAATTGAACATTTCCAAAATCCTAATTCTTGAAGTCGAGTTTTATGCTTACTATCATTGAGAGGTGAAGATCCATCAACTTGAAATGTGAATTCAAATGATAATAAGATTCCCGAGGCTTAATTTATTCAAGAAATGATGAGAATAAACTATATGTTTTTTTCTATTTACCAAACTCTTTGCACACAGCCACGGAGAATACGTATGTGAGGATAAGTATACCTTAGCTTTGACCACTGTGAGAGAGAGAGAGAGATTCTCGGTTATAAAAAGCATACGTAAATATTAGGTAATTAATACTGGTGACATGCTTAGTTTTAAACACAAAAAATGTAGCTTAATTACGATAGCAAACAAAAAGTCTACCATTCACTGCGTTTAATGAGGAAGAAAATTGTCAGCGTTTAATGTTTTTTTTTTTACTGTAAATTAAATTTCTCCTTTATTCCATTTAGAGAAGGTCAGGATCAATGACGCATGACCCTCCCTGACCGACGGAAATGCAAATGAAACTACCGGAAGCTGCAATTGCTTGGGAGGAAATATGGAGCAATTATGTTTGGTATGAAATACAATGATGTGGCATGTTGGGTCTCACTTCTGTTAATGTTTATGCGGCGCTTCTCATTGCATATTGGTCATTATATAAAGTTTATGAGAGAGAGAGAGAGAGAGAGAGAGAGAGAGAGAGAGAGAGAGAGAGAGAGAGAGAGAGAGAGAGAGGAAAAGTGATCAGCGTCCACGGAATTGGATGAATGGGGTCGCTCTGTATATTTGAGAGAGAGTATTTTTGTAAACAATAAAAGAGAGAAAGGGTTGTTTTTCTGATAAAGGTGTCTCTAATTTCTACCACAATGAGACAGCTTGAATAATGCTAGGGGAAAGAGAGAAAGAAATATACACATATAAATGATTAGAAATAATTACAGAATTACGTTTATTCATCAACGCATTATTGCATAATTACCATGTTTGTCTGTCTATTACGTTTATTCATTACTGTTTGACAACTGAAACATTATTATGACTGTAACTGTTTGACTATTTGACTGTTTGACTGTTTGTTTGACTGTTTGACTTTGACTGCCTGTCTGGTTCCATTGCTTTGTTTGTGTATGCTTGCGTGATTTTACATGTCTCGCTTCATTTTCTCCCAATACCGGTTGTCACTCCTTCGGTGTGTTTGTGTGTGTTTGTGTTTGTGTAATTGTGTGTTTGTGTGTATTCCAAATGATTTTAATTATCCGTGTGTGTGTGTGTGTGTCCAACAAACAAATGTAAATGATCTTAAATGTGTGTGTGTGTGTGTCTCTCTCTCTCTCTCTCTCTCTCTCTCTCTTGTGTGTGTGTAAATGTGTGTGTGTGTGTGCGTGGTGTGTTCAACAAACAAATATTCCAAATGATTTTAATTAATCAGGTCTCTCTCTCTCTCTCTCTCTCTCTCTCTCTCTCTCTCTCTCTCTCTCTCTCTCTCTCTCTCTCTCTCTCTGTTATGTGTGGAATAAGTGTAACACCACGCTTGTAAATGTGTGTTTTTGTTCAAGTGGTGAAAAATTTTAACCAACAAATATTCCAAATTATTTTAATAATAATCAGGGTGTCTGTGTCTCTCTCTCTGTTCAACCAACAAATATTCTCAAATTCTCTCTCTCTCTCTCTCTCTCTCTCTCTCTCTCTCTCTCTCAATCTTCTCTCTCTCTCTCTCTCTCTCTCTCTCTCTTCTGAATAGTAACATCTTTTTAAAGCCGTAAGGAAAGATACTCAGTAACTCCCCTGATCTTATTTCTCTGTATTTTCCTAACAAGAATTTTTGGACGGATTTACAAATTCGAAGTATCTCTGTTTAATCTTTTTCATTACAAAAGCTGATAAACAATAGTTCATCGATACTTCGAGGATATAAAAGGATTTATTAGAAGCTTCAAAACGAAGATTTTAGAATACAGTAGTCAATTGCGTGTAAATAAATTTTACATCTACTATAAAATAATTGTTTAAGGAAAGATAAAAGATTTACCTTATTTTGTAAAATTAAAAAATGGCTTTTATAAGCATGTAATGCAAGAATTCAGTACACGGAACTTAAATCTTTTATTCACAAAATAGTGGCGATCTTCATCAGAAATCCCGCCGATTTAGTTGAAGGCTGAAGTAGTTAATTTATGAGACAGGCACAGGTTTGAATATTTATTAGCTGTCATCTTTCATATTTTCCCATTTCGGAAACACCAGGATATCTTATGAGATTTTCATGTTTGCAGATTTTTACATCTTAGTCGCTGATCGTTCTTGAGTGAATTGTTCCCAGAGAAATTTGCAAAGCCCTCTTCTCGAATATTATGTAGTTTTAATACACTTACTCGGCATTTTCACCCTAAAATTATTCTACGTCTGGAAGATTAGTCAGACCTCGGGTTAGGTGATAAATTAAGACTGTTTTTATTTAACTGATAAGTACTCAATGCCACAACCGTATTCTTAACCATGCCAAGAAACCCGCAATTATAAGAATTAAAAATTGTCGTGGCCACACATTGACGCCCCAGGGAGATGAATTCTCTTTCTGTTCAAACACAGGTGTTACTTATATCAGTCTTTTTCTGGTTTCCTTGTCTTTCCTTTTTTTTTTTTTTCGTTGTCATTCAACATTCACTTTTCACTCCTTTGAAGGAAGTGGAGCTCACTAGTCAGTTCTTACACTCCCAATTTTTATTCCCCAGAGACAACGTTTCTCTCTTTCTAACCTTTTGTAGAGTTCGTGCTGCCTACCTACCATATGCCCTCTAATGCTTACAAAAATTATTCTACATCAAATCCTCCTATTGTGTCCGCTACCATTTTTATTTCTGTTGGCTCCCATAACCTTAATCTTGGTATACTTCTCTTCCAAATTTTCCCCTATTAATAATTTCCCTAATAGATTCAGTGATTGCTGTTTCAACGAAAAGGCTAAGTATAACATAAAACGATCAGACTTTTTCCCCCTGATAATTTGTCTAATAGATTCAGTGATTGGAGTTTCAAAGAAAAGGCTAAGTATAACCTAAGACGATCAGACTTACGTGGACACTTCTACTTAAGAAAACGATAGAATGGATATTTGATACAAATTTTATCATCGCGGTTATTCAGTTTTCAAATCTGCTTTCTTTTGTGAAAGCGGTCGCGCCACTCAAGTGTGTTGACACTGCATTTTGTTAATTTTGTTTTGTAAACCGGTTTTCTTTACTCGAAATCCATGAATTATCTTTAATTTTTCAGACTTTGTTTGGTCTGTCATTTTTTGAAATCATTGTCAGTTAGGCATTGTCAAGCCCTTGACAATTACGCGTATCAGTAATTTTCTAAAAAATTATCTTCGTATTTTTACGCACATCGAATGACAATGAAGTGAACGATTAGAAGTGAAATAGAAGTAAGCTGGAATTAAAAGCCATTTCCAGTTCGGTAAGTTGCTGTACTTCAAGAGAATAAGTTACAGTTCGCCATCAACAATGCCAGCCGCGTTGAATGGAACTGGGTCAGTGTGAATCATATAAGCACACTGCCATTGCAGTGGCGGTTTTTGGATTTTAAAAGGAACTGATTATAAATTCATGTATTCCGATGGGAGTCTCAGTTGCGATGCTGCATCATAAAAATAGTACGGTTGGTAACAGGTTTCTGAGTGTGCTTTTGTGGCCGTTGCTCTTCTATAGATGTGTGTGTGTATGAATGGCGTTTGTCTAAGGAAGGTTATGAGGTCTGGTATTCTATGCTTATTAGATGAACAACTAAGGAATTCCTTTATAATTATATTTTGTAATGACAAATGGGAAAAAGCACGTTAAACGAAGAAGAAGAAGAAGAAGAAGAAAGAAGAAGAAGAAGAAGAAGAAGAAGAAGAAGAAAAGGTATTACTATTTACGCAGTATTCTGTTGTAAAGATACGTGTATGTAAAATCTGATCTAGGGTGTACGGCTTATAGCTGAAATAAAGGAATCAGTTTATTTCTGCTCAGTTAAAACATGAAAAAACGCACTTGAGAAACAATACCCAATGCCCTCATCCTCTTCTCGCGGTTTTCTCTCTGTTTACGAAATAAAATCTCCAGGAAAACAGGTCGTCATTACATCTCGCCTCTTTTACCCCGTGGAATTCTGAGGTATTCAATCACAATGCTTGTCACGGAGAAAACAGAAAACGAAGAATTCCGTCGCCAGTGAAGAAGCCAAGGAAAGACCTGAAAGACGTGAGCCTTTGTTATGATTTTCGAGACGCTGAGGGAGAGAGAAAAGCATCCTCATTTGCACCAACATCCTCATAGAACGTCGTCTGAAGCCGCGTCCATTAGAAATGCGTATGTGACACAGTGACCCACTAAGCCCGCACGGCGCGTCTCCGAGTTGAGTATGCTAAGTCGTCTGGAATTCAGACCGGGTATTAAATCTCCCAGTAATTTTGAGGATTGAATGACCATAAGAGCGTTTTGCGTGTGCCATATTTTCTTTCACAGTTTGATGATTTAGTAGGTAGTGATGTGCTTATGATTGTACAAATATATTTCTTTAACGAAGCTTCACATTTTGAATATAGCTGTCCCTTTTTCTTGTTTTTTTTTTTTTAGGTTTATTCATGTTTTATTATTATAATCAGAAACGTTGTAAGTTGTTTGGAATTCATATATATTTTTTCCGCGCTTTCTTTTGTATGTATTACTGTAATAGGTAATACTGTATATATTTGCAGTTGCATTTCTTCATGCGAAGTATCCACCATTTTTTATATCAGTGATATCAATTTGGGTAATCTCCGTATATACCGAGTTTTGTTAGTCGTAATCCCGTGTTTCCTTTAATAGTTTAATCTAGACTAGGGATTTTTTTCGTGTTAATCATTTGACAACTCCCACCCCCAATTGCGTTTCAGGATTTTTTTTTCAGTCATTAGAACACCCCCTTCCATTTCAGGATTTTTTTTTTCAGTCATATCCCCCTTTTTCCGTTTCAGGATTTTTTCCAGTCAGTATTTTTTTCAACCTTTGCCATACGCTTCTGTGGATAGTAATAATTTTTTTATTTTCAATGGGAAATTTGTCCCCATTGTCCCTTGTAGTATGACCCTAATTTAACAGGAGAAAATATACCATTGAAAATATGGAGATTTAGTATTTCACGTATATTTTGTTTTTATAAGGCTGAAATCTTTACGGAGTTTGATTTCATTTACATCAATAAACCGAAAGAACTTCTAAAGATTCCTTACACATAAATGAAATCTTATTCATCGCTTGAAATTCCTTGACAGACCTATTCCTAACTATTCTTAAATGCGTATGAACAGTTTTAAGTCATTCATGAAGCAACTCTATACATAAAACACGTGTTGAGAAAAGAAGAGAGAAAACCGGGCAAAGAATAACTATTATATGAAGCCCCTTGCATTTTGACTTGCAACATCAGTAACGAAACTCTGATTACTTTTCCCAGGTGTTCTCATGTCAATAAGTAAATTGAATACACCTTTCAAAACACACTCGCCCATTTAAGCATCTATTCGCAACTTTCAGTGATTTGATGCAGAGTACCCGATTTCACTACCGTTATTGCCCAACTGGGCCCTACCAATTTGTGAACAAGCACGGGTAATGCACGGCGAATGTGTATTGATTAGAACTGTCAGGTCGTTGCCGTGTTGGAAACGCCAAGTTCGACGTTTGTGATGGAAATCAATTTCTGGAATTGCCTCCGATGAGATTTACACGTTATACAGGAGGTCTGCGTTTGAAGTTGTTAGCGTAGGATAGAATACTTTTTTTTTTTTTGGAGTGTCTATCAATCTGTCTATGTCCCTGTCTATGTTTCGATGTTTATGTATATATTTGTAATTATATATGTATATATATAAATATACATGTATTTATATATTTATATCTATATGTATATATATATAAATATACATGTATTTATATATATACATATGCATTTATATATATACATATGCATTTATATATATACATATGTATTTATATATATACATATATATTTATACAGATATACATATGCACATATACACATACACACATCTAGAGCAACGGTTTCAACATGAATTATTTTGGGGTCAAGGTTTCCTTTTAGCCCCATTTAAAGATGGATGGAAAGCGGGCAGAAAAGTACTTAATCTTCCAAATTCTTGTTTGTGTGTATGTTTATTTGTATAATTGCGCATAATAATATCGATGTCCAATGCACAAATATTTTTGGAGTATTCCCTCACGACGTTATCTTCGATATTTATCTTCAGTATATTGACTGCTTTTAGCCGTAATGAAATAATCTTAACTCCTGGCCTTTGTTTAAATGCTATCAGGATTAATTATTTTTGTAACAACAATATTCTAATGTTGTATTAACATTAGCATTTATTTCTTACGCTCAGGCTGAGGAACAATCGTGAACATGCTTTCGTAGGTGACAGATTTAGCTCGAGAATATTTCCCGATGCTCTTTGTTTGAGATACCTGTTCAATACGCGTTCTAGGATGACAGGTAAGTGCAGAAGCGTGCCCTGTTCATTACGGTGGGCAGAAGTGCTCAGGTAAGATAACGACTTTTTACCTGACACCAGCGCAGAACATAGTACATCGTTGTTGTATAAATTAATTATCTTCATGGCCTTTCAGAGGATGCTTTGATGTAACAAAATAGGTACTTTTCCACAGAAAAGATTTCTGCAGTTCACGCAGTGACTGTGTTAAGCTTAGAACGAGCGTTGTTTTGGCGACAGTATTTTTTTCTAAAGCGCCGCGAAAATCTTCAACATGAGTCGATTCAAATTCGGTCGTGATCATTGTGCTTTGATCATATCACATAACTGCTTTTAATTAACAGCGCTAATATAGATGAAGCGTATTTTTTCTCTCGCCTCTTACCTTGAAGATTTTATTTCAGCGTTTGTTTGATATCCGTTTGAATAAATCTGCGGCCTCCTAATTTCGTTCCCTTTATAATTTAGCTCGTTGAACTGCACGCTTAACATATATCACTGTTTATTAGAAAAGTATAAACTCTCGCAACGAAAATGAGTTTTCTGTGATAATTAATTATGCGGGCTGTGATAAAGAATCAGTTTTTACGTATCCGAAGCTTTAAAAAGAGGTCACTCGTGTATAAAATGTATAAAATGGTCTCGTCTATTCATTCTGTTTCTGGAATGCATTAGTTAATAAAAGTCAGATTGGAGTTATTTTTAATTAACGACAAATGATTGATCTTCAAATGCATATTGCAGCTGGAAAAAAAATTGTCTTATTTTGGCATAACTTTCCCCGTAGAAATTCTCATAAAAGACCTCCTCTTGTTACCCCTTTTATTTGCTTTACCACAAATTACTCTTTTTATTTGCTTTACCACAAATTGAAACAAGACTGGATGCAAATGAAACCCGTAACTAGATCCATAACAGATATGAACTGAATATCACTTTAATAATATTATTCCACTTAAAGCTTCAGAGGGATCCCACCTGGAAAAATATACCTTTACAAAGCATTTCCGCCTCCTTATTTAGCACCCGAGCCATGTACCATTCAGTTAATTAGATAATTAGACTTGTATCTGAACTCGGTAATTTTACAGGGTTTATTTAACCGGGCGGTGATTGCTGTTTACGGGCAAAGGAGACGTGATGTTCGGTAGGATATATCATTTGGTTTTGTGCATCGTTGATTCTATGTTTGCTTTGCAAGATTCAGTGGCATGTTATTTAATATTTTTAACTTTGCTTTCAAGCAGTTATTGCTTTTCCATTTTATGTTCTTACCTTCGGTACATAATTTTTTTTTCTTGTTTAATCGAGCGTCCAATGCTCTCCAATGTTTCAGAGCGTCCAATGCTCTCCAATGTTTCATTACAAGATTGGATCTCGCCGGCTGTCTGTCTCGTCGTGTTTTCTTATGATGATGATGACGTAACACATAGCTGATGACGTAACACATAGCAGGTTTTAGATGTTATTCAAGTAGAAGACTCTCGGTCACCAGTCCTTGATCTCAGAGTCAGACCTTTTGAAGAAATGTGGCTACAGTCAGTCATTTGGTAAAATTCATGTATACAGTTGAATTGTTGGAAGTTGTGAGAATATTTATAGTTATGGATGGATAACCTTCCTTTATCAGGGGATTAGAAGTGGCCAGATTTAGAATTTTACCCAGAATATTATAGGTTTTGCTGTGCCCGGCGTCAATGACCTCGGCGCTTGTGACGTCGTTTTTATGCACGTAATATTTGCCTCGTGTCGATCTGTTGGTTGAGACTCAAATGATGCTGAAAATATTAGATGGCGGAGAAAACTTGGCTTTTATTGTTTTCTTCGTCTTTGATCAAAATCGTCCTTTCACTGATGTAAATCATTTCTTTTTTCCCAATTTATATAACTGGTATTCTAAAGACGTATTGCTTTTGTTCGTGCTGCCATTTTCCAAAATTTTATAAGTACGGTCGTAAGATAAGTCCCCTATTCAGGGTACGAGCTGAAAAATGTACTTGTAAAAGATATGTGACTTTTTAAAAGTATTTGATCGTATTTGGATTCTTTTAAGGCCTCGACTCTTGAACTCTCAGTGCTCGGACAAAATCATTTGAAAGATTGTAAACTTGAATGGGAAACTCACCGAATAACGTTTTTATCATCAGGACTTCAAGTGTCGTTATTATTCAATTTTTAAAGATTAAAGAAACTTATGTTCGAACCTTACAATGCCCACATTGAAATATCTGAAGAGGATCCGTGATGTATTTTTGTATTCCTCAAAGGCACTCGTGATACTTCTGTAAACGTTAGGTCATTTGACTGGCATTAGAAATGAACGGTCATTACACTACCTGGAAAAGAATAAAAACTAATATTTTAGTAGTCGATACCTAATTTTTTCATCGAGCTCATGGAATCAAATCAAAGTTTTTGTTTCATAAATAGTTTTTTGTTGATAAGTAGCTGTGATGATTTGTTTTCTTTAATATGATTGAGAATATGCAGTTGTCATGCTATGCTTGTAACTGAGGGAGAGATAACGATATTTATTTTAGTTTTTTGGAAACTTTTAAAAGGGATTTTTCCCACGTAATCTGTTATCTTTTTTGTGGGAGCATTTGCAGCCGGGAAAACGTGATCGTCTTTGATGGATTTAAAACGTTTTAAAACGTAATAAATACGGATGCAACGTTTTCAGCGAACAACATAGATTAATATAGGATTGGTAAATAAGTACACTGACATAAAGTTATTAAGAACTTTAATTACAAGAAATAAAACACATATGGAAGTGAAGGGGAGAAGAAAAGGCTGAAGGATTATGATGAAGAGAAAGACACACATACACACAAGCAAGGAGAGAGAGAGAGAGAGAGAGAGAGAGAGAGAGAGAGAGAGAGAGAGAGAGAGAGAGAGAGAGCTATGAAATCTCCTGGATGTCTCGTGAACACAGGGAGAGTCGGTTATCCCTCTGACCATTTTTCACTGGGATGAGTTTTCATAAGAACTCTCTACTTCTGCATTATGCATTACAGCGCATGTACCCATACCAGGGATACTGTAATTAATTTTTGTACCCAATAAAAGCTCCAGATTTCATCCCCTTTTTTTAAGACTTGGTGTATGAAAACATCAATATGGCTAACAACCTTTTATAATTTACACGTGCTGATCATAAAAGGGATTTTCCATGTGCTCTTGCACATTCGTGGCACAAAAGAAATAAGTTCACATTCACTTTCAGAAACATTTCTGGGGCAAAAGAAATAAGTTTCACATTCACTTTCAGAAACATTTCTGGGTCAAAAGAAATTAGTTCACATTCACTTTCAGGGACAATTCTGGGGCAAAAGAAATAAGTCCACATTAACTTTCAGAAACATTTCTGGGCCAAAGGAAATAAGTTCACATTCACTCTCTGAAACATTTCTGGGGCAAAAGCAATTCACTTTAATGTTATTTTTGTCAATGGTAAGATAATTCACTTTCAGAAACATTTCTGGGGAAAAGAAACATTGATTTACAATGGCAAAAATGTTTATCTAAATTGTTGGTATAAAACTAAAGAGTTTATTTTATATAAGTAGAAGAACTTGGTATTTTAATTTTCTTAATTGCTCAGTGGTCAGCAAAATGGAAAAATGGAAAAATTAGAACAATTTAATGCCTATTTTTAAGAGCTTCACTGAGAGCAAAAATTAAATAAATAAAAAAATAAATAAATAAAAAATTTTTCGCTTACATTTATAAAGGAACCGCGGCGGTTTTGTGCGAACTAATGCGTTTGTTCTTTGTAGATGGAGACACTCCTCTACTCTATTTAGAGCGAGTCTGGGTAAATGAAAGCAGTGGCAGCTAGCTGTTGAAAATGTTAATGTCTTTTCTGGAAAGGGACTAAAGGTGTACGGAAGTGTAGAGCATTAGTACAAGCGTAATCTACAATGATGGCATAAGTGGTATCTGACGTGTGATATCGTAGCTCCTGCGTTGTTGCTGAATCTCGTCTAGTGAAGTAATTGTGAGAGAGAGAGAGAGAGAGAGAGAGAGAGAGAGAGAGAGAGAGAGAGATGAGACATGACGAGAAGACAAAATTACTTAATCTCTCTAGTTGCTAGAGAGAGAGAGAGAGGAGAGGAGACATGATGAGAAAAAGATAAAGATTGCTCGTCTGTTCTCTGAGAGAGAGAGAGAGAGAGACTGATGATGAGAAAAAGACAAAAATCTTGCTAGAGAGAGAGAGGTGATTTTCTTTAATTTTCCTATTGAAGACTAACCTTAGTTAACCTGTATCGTTGCGATAGTAGGAATTCTCTCAAATTCTCTCATTTGATCATCTTTCCTACGTTAATGGTGTTATGAATGAGATATTTTTATATTCTGCCATCAGTATTCTCTCTCTCTCTCTCTCAACGAATCAGAAATCTCTCTCTCTCTCTCTCTCTCTCTCTCTAAAAGTTATTTTTGTCTTTCTCTCATTATGTCACCACACGCTATTGAATATGAAAACGAATACCACCTGTAGCATCCCGCGCGCAATTTTGCAATCTTGCTTGAATCTTTCTCTCTTTAAATTGTGAATGAAATATCCGCAAGTAACTTTTGCCTGGGGCTACCAGAACACTATTTGAAATGACCGGGAATGCAAAAGTTGAAATGTATAATGTATAATGTTCATTAAGGTAATGTTTTGCCTTTCCTTGCTTATTTTTATCGTTAGTTTCACGTTATCCTGTTATTTTTTTCCTTTTTGATCTTCAAATACAATAAAACTGCTTCTTAGAGCATTGTTAATTTAGCTTCATTACTGGCTCACAAAGGTTATATCTAGTTTTCATTCAAGTGCTCTCATGGTTAATGAGATGTATGAATAAAATCATCAGCGGTTGACTCTTATAATTAATTATGACGAATACGAACACTCAAAATACAAAGCGGTGTGATTATTTATGTATATGAATTAAATGCCAACAATCACAGGAAATGAATCAGTGACAGATGTCTCTCACCATATGAAATATGTATTTGTTAAATGTTCTTTTATATTACAAAGCATTGGAGAATCGATACTTCTCGTAAACAAGGCCACGACCTTTAGCTTGATGACATTCCTTAATTTTTATGATTTGACATTATTCTTGATGAATTCTTATAATTATTTTGATTTGGTTTTGTGAGTGTCAGATGGTATACTAATCTGCATTATCATTTCGCGTATCTCCAAAGTATTTAGGTTAATTTTTAGGCTGCGCTGATTTTTTTTGGAAGGATGCTTCGACTTGCGGTTTTGTAGCACCTAATTTAATATCCTCGGAGATGTCCCACTTCATATATACTTTTTTTATTTAATACGTATAATTCTAAAGCTTTAGAGGAAGAAGGGGAGAGAGACTCAAGAAACATGTTGGCTGAGTAATATACTTTATTTACTTTCAGTTTAAATGGGTGTTCCATTTCTCTTTGTCTGTCCATTCTCCACAACGACCTCGCTTACTTTGGTCCGAAATTTGCAGTGCGATTACATCATCCTGTAATTACAGTATCCTCCCAATACCTGCATCAGAGAATGCTTGATGTATTTCGGCGAAATAATCCTCTTGTTCGGAGACAAGAAATAAATCGAAGTTTTTCTAGAAGTGCAAATAAAACTTCAATAGCATCGACATGATTAACCTGATACAACTGATTTGTATATTTTATGAATTAACTGTGTGTGGATATATAGATAATGACACTTATTGGCAGTCATCAAAAGTGAAATAAAATGGCTGAGTATCATAGTCACACATAAACACTTCCTTTTTTATAATAATAATAATAATAATAATAATAATAATAATAAGAAGAAGAAGAAGAAGAAGAAGAAGAAGAAGAAGAAGAAGAAGAAGAAGAAGAAGAAGAAGAAAAGCAGTAGTAAAATAATAATAATAATAATAATATTATAATTATATCATTATTATTTTTTATTATTATTATTTCGGAAGAAGACCCGCTTACAAACACACTTCATTAAAAGGAACGGCCATCTGGATAATGATGATGGTGGTGATCATTCGTTGAGAAAGGTGGTAAAAACTTATATAAAATGTTGATAATTTATAAGCAGGAATTCCATATGCCACCAATATATGCCTCAAGAGAACATTTTGTTTCAGTTACGAATGGTCTCAGGAAACTGAGCAGACGAAATGTGCCCAAGAGGCCAATATTATTAGGGTATAGAACTCTTCTCTCGCTACTGATGAATATTATTATTATTATTATTTTTATTATTATTATCAACAAGCCTGAAAGACCACAATGTGATAAAACTCCCATTGAATAGATTGCTCTTAGGAGAAGAGACAAGAGAATAGAGAAGGGAAACATGTATGAGAGAGAGAGAGAGAGAGAGAGAGACGGATTGCCGTATGAATAGTTTCAGCCTAGTGGAGTGAAGATTACCTCGACAAGGCCCTCACCATGTTGACGGTAAATAACTTATTCGCTTCGTGAACGCTTGTGCAATTGGCTTATTTTTCTCTCCTCAGTTTCTCTCCATTCTAATTGTGGTCTGCGGCTGTCTGCTAAACAAAAAATGCTTAGGTTAACAAGAGACAACGGATTTCAGGGAACGCTCTCGAGAGTTGAACACTCGCCCCTCTGATTTGAAAATGAATGCGCTTGCCCCAATGAGAGAGAGAGAGAGAGAGAGAGAGAGAGAGAGAGAGAGAGAGAGAGAGAGAGAGAGAGAGAGATAAACATAAAGCAGAGCAAATATTATATGGAAATTGCTAAAATCTTGAAAAAAACTCAAACTATAAACTAAAAATTCTCTCAAATATATATTCAAGAAGTCTTGTGTCCTTTCTTGATAAGGAAGTTGGGTGGTCTTACCCCTTCGAGATATCTTACTTGCCCTCTTATATATATATATATATATATATATATATATATATATATATATATATATATATATATATATATATATATATATATATATATATATATATATATATATATATATATATATATAATCACGACCCCTTTACGTATGATTTAATATAATCTCCCAAGGGCTACAAAAATAACACGGAACACTAGAGCAATTGCAATTCACGGCTTCAGAGAGGCGGCGAGCGAGTATCTCCTCCAAGATAAGAGTGATTTGATAATGCCGGGATGAAATGAAAAGCGTCCGGGTCTCCTGAGCGACACAAATCAGCCATTTACGAAGGACATGGCGCGGCGGCTCCATACGAATATAGAAGAGTCAGCGATGAGATACCATTATCCGTGCCATCTCCCTCGGGCAGTGTAGATATCGAGACGTGGAGAAGGGGAAAAGAGGGGGATGTTCCTATACGTTTCTCTTTAGTGTTTGAATGTGAGATGAGTTATTGATGTGATGAAATAAATGGGAGAAAGGGACGCGGTGAGAAAAATCAGCTTGGATGAGGTTTTAGTAAGTTAAACGGGAAATTGTCGCTCTTTAATGGATATTTTATTGAAGTGCAAAAACTTATGGCAACGCTTTGAATACATTATGTATATATATTATAATTATATATATGTATATATATATATATATATATATATATATATATATATGTGTGTATGTATATATTATATAATTTATATGTATATGTATTAATTTATATGTATATATATTAATATATATGTATATATATTAATTTATATGTATATGTAAATATAACACACACACACACACATATATATATATATATATATATATATATATATATATATATATATATATATATATATATATATATATATGAGTATATATATATACATGCATACATACACATACACACACACATACGCATTTGTATATGAAGTAAATATCACTAAATCGATGGATGCCAGTTATTATTACCAGTCGAAAATACATGCATGATTTCCCACGTTCACCAGTAGGAAATCTATTACACTTTCTGTAATTAGATGCTTTTAATATTGTACTGTATTTTAACATTAGTTTTTTTACATTTCATTTAATTTCAGCTCTATTTGTGATTATGAAGTTAGGTTCTTATTATTATTATTATTTTTTGCCTTCTAATCTGAGAAATGACTTGAAGACGCTTTTCCAAGATAGCTGTCGGAGTTCTGTTTACAGAAAGCTCTCGATTGTCTTTTGTTTTATTGAGAGAATGTGATTAATGAATCACCATATATGAAATCATTGTTCTTAGTTATATAAAATGGTGAAATGTTTTTTTATGCTTTGCTTTTAGTTTTCTGTAAAAGAAAACTATTGTGCCCGCTTTGTCCGTCTGCACTTTTTTGTCAGCACTTTTTCTGTCCGCCCTCAGAACTTAAAAACTACTGAGGCTAGAGGGCTGCAAATTGGTATGTTGATCATCCACCCTCCAATCATCAAACATACCAAATCGCAGCCCTCTGGCCTCAGTAGTTTTTATTTTATTTAAGGTTAAATTTAGCCATAATCGTGCTTCTGGCAACGATATAGGATAGGCCACCACCGTGCCGTGGTTAAAGTTTCATGGGTCGCCGCTTTTACAGCATTATACCGAAACCACCGAAGGATAGATGTACAGTATTTTCGGTGGCCTTGATTATACGCTGTAGCGGCTGTACAGAAAACTCGATTGCGCCGAAGAAACTTCGGCGCATTTTTTTTTTACTTATTTATTGCTGTGAATGACTTTAGCTTATTTCACACTGCAAGAAAGGAGAGAATTTATTATTTATTTATTTATTTTTTTTGGGGGCAATGCCCCATATTATAATCGAATAGTTAAGTGACTGAAGTCTTCGAGATTCCCTTTCAATTTAAGGTTAAATTTTTATGTTAAAATAAATTTAATTAGATTGTGGTAGGTTTATATTTTGAAATTACGAAAAATAAAGATTTCGAAAACCTGGGATTTTATATTACATTCAGAGGAAATACAATTTTTTTTCCAGGTATGGATTTGTATTTGTACCCCGAAAATATAATGAGGATTTTAATTTCAGTACACTGCAATTCCATTTTATGGTGTATGATAATTACCCTATCTGTTTCATATTTTGATTCTAATAAAGGAAATGATGGCTATGACTCCATTTGCCTAATATTTTAGATTTATGACTTTCAGTGACGAAAAGAATTTTTTTTAACAAGTTTTTTTAATAGCTCTCTCTCTCTCTCTCTCTCTCTCTCTCTCTCTCTCTCTCTCTCTCTCTCTCTCTCTCTCTCTCTCTCTGATATAACGCAGTTTTATCTCCTAATTATTTCGATTTCCAGTTTTGAAATAATCATCAGTACTTAAGTTGAATAGTAGCTATGATTTTTAATGTACTGGTGACAGTAATTTTATTATTTTTAATAATAAAATTACTGTGTTACCACCTTTTTTCATACATTTTTATTTGAAAATTCTTGGGTATATTTTGCTTCATTTAACTAGGGAGGTAGTGTTGACAAATAATGTGATTCCTTCATAATATTTTTATTCAAATATCTTTTATTATAATAGTACTGTTATTTCAATTCATGATATAAAACGATTCTGATTTAACTTGCTTTCTGTTTCAAAACTTTCTGACTGAAATGACAGTCACATTCTTGTCTTAAAGAAAATATAAGAGTAAAGTTGTCTTGATCGCCAGTAACTTTTCGTCAGTTACCAAATCGAAAGAAAAATTGTTTATGAGATATTTCAACTATATTTCACAGCTTATTTTGACAAACTCCTATTGCAGCTTAATACCTGCAGACATATCAAAAGTATTGGTGCAGTTAGAATGAATGTCACGTGTATGGGTAATTATGAAAATGCCTCATTCTGTTGTGCGTTTTCATTCCCCCGATGAATCATAAAGCCATTTCGAAATAATGAATGGCGATTGATTTCAGTGCAACAGTATTTTTATTTTATACACAACTAACGCATGTTCCCAGTTCCTAATTTTAATTATTCAGCTTCTTACAGGATAAAAACACTAAGTAACTCGAGAGAACTCGACGACCAAAATGTGGAGTTTCCACTTGAGCTACAATTTCATTGGTCTGTATATTTCTATTTAATAGTAGGCAATGGAATTGATTTAATATGTCGTTATCACTCTATTTGAATATTCTCATATTTTTTTTTTTTGTTTATCTGAAAATCATATTATTTTTTCATAGCATTGCAATGTAGCGTTGGCATCAGATAACCTGCGCTACGTTTCTGAATTCAGAGAACTCAGTGAGATGATAACGCATTATGTAAACAGTATATATATATATGTATATGTATATATATATATATATATATATATATATATATATATATATATACTGTAAAAACATGCAAAAGCATTCACATTTTTTTTATATCTTATCCCTTCATGCGATGCCACACAGACCTACTTTTCACGTCGCGATCAGTTAATTCAAAAGTTCTATCTTTCCTTTCAGAGATGAAGCGGTTTTTCCGGAAGCTGCCAGCTACTGATGATTTGGAGAAGATTATCCTTGGGGCATCCTGCCAAGCTCGTCTCCGTCAGGTCTCTTGAACGAAGGTAATGTCCTCAGAGTAATTTATATATTTATATACCATTGTTTTTCATATTGCGGATGAATCGTCACCAACGCTGCAAATAAGCTTTGGACGCGTGGCTAGATTTCAGACAGTCGTGTACTTGATTGCAGTACGTTCTGTTTTTGCAGGTTGCTGTTGCAAAAAGTGTGTCGATTTTTAGTATCAGGTTTAATACTGTTCGTTTTCCTAGGAGTTTGACGTTGACTGAAACTAAGCTGTGGAATACTTTACGTGGTACATTTGTGGAATCTTTTTATCTCCAGATGTTTAAGCAAAGGTTAAATTCATTCCTGCTTTTCTGCTGACGTCTCGGTTTCAGTTTTCTGTAAAAGAAAACTATTGTGCCGGCTTTGTCCGTCCGCACTTTTCCTGTCCGCCCTCAGATCTCAAAAACTACTGAGGTCAGATGGCTGCAAATTGGTATGTTGATCATCCACCCTCCAATCATCAAACATACCAAATTGCAGCCCTCTAACCTCAGTAGTTTTTATTTTACAGTATTTAAGGTTAAAGTTAGCCATAATCGTGCTTCTGGCAACGACATAGGATAGACCACCACCGGGCCGTGGTTAAAGTTTCATGGGCCGCGGCTCATACAGTACTATACCGAGACCACCGAAAGATAGATTTATTTTCGGTGGCCTTGATTATACGCTGTAGCGGCTGCATAGAAAACTCGATTGCGCCGAAGAAACTTCGGCGCATATTTTACTTGTTTTTTTTTTCTCTTCCTTCTTGTTTATTTGTTTATCATCATTTCCTGTTGACTATCCATTAGGATTTTCAGCTGAAGATTTCTAGAATGAAAGAAAGAATTATAAATTATAAGAAATTAGTAGATCTATTTATTCTCTGCTTTTCGTTCTTACTTAATTTTCTGGACGGGACGTGAAACCACTACAAATGTGGGTCGCCATATACCGCCTGTGTTTCATTCATTAACGCCAAATCATTTTCCTGATCAAAAAAATTTACTGTTGTTCATATATATCTTATAATTGGGCACAAAACACGTATTGGTATAAAGAGAAACTTATCACTTGAATATTTGCCTCAGCTTGTCATGAATGCAGTTTTGGTAAATGCTTCTGTTTATTAAAAAATAACCTTGCCACTCAAGATTTGAAATATTGATGTTTACAATTTTGGGAAATAATTAGTCAGTTCTCTTTGTTATTTGTTGAAGTGATGCAATTAAAGCAAGGTGTTAATATGCCATACATACGTAATGACTAGTATTTCTAAATAATTTTAGAGATAACTTTCCTATTTTTGTTTATAATTGGTTTTTCTGAAGCAAGTTATTTTATATATATAATAGACATGTTATTCGATACTGACGTATCTCCAAATTGTATACTTCAATAGATACATTTTGTTTATCTACTAAATTTTGCAGATGAATAAAATGAATAAAATACAAAAATGAAATGTCTTGGAAGATTAAAATCATCATGAACGCGACCAGCATAGCTGAATAAAACTGGGTCACTGTGAATAGCGAAAAGGTTGGGGGGTTGTGGGGGGGGGACTCTGGCATTGCAGTAGCGCTTAAGACTTGTAAAAGCTTATTGTAAATTCATATATTCTATTGAAAGACTCAGCTGCGACATCATAAAAATAGTACGGCTACTATCGGGTTTCTGAGTGTGCTTTTGCCAAATCTTTAGCCCTTCCAGGGATTGTTGATATGACAAATCTCTCTCTCTCTCTCTCTCTCTCTCTCTCTCTCTCTCTCTCTCTCTCTCTCTCTCTCTCTCTTTTTTTTTTTTTTTTTTTTTTTTAGAAAACATTGTTTGGGAGAAAAGCTCTCTATCACGAGAGTTCATAAATGTTCTAAAGAGTCCACAGTAATATAACTGTTGAAGGTTCATCTTCAGTCACAATCTGACTGAAGATGAACCCTAGAATTGACTGAAGTTGAACCCAGAAGGGTTCAGCTCTTATAAATTTTACACCTTGCCTTGACTTGAAGTTGAACCCAGAAATTTTACACGGTTCTGAAAGCTCTCTTATAAGTTTTACACGAGCCTTGACTGAAGTTGAACCCAGAGTAGGGAGCTCGAAAGCTCTTATAAATTTTACACGAGCCTTGACTGAAGTTGAACCCAGAGTAGGGAGCTCGAAAGTTCTTATAAATTTTACACGAGCCTTGACTGAAGTTGAACCCAGAGTAGGGTTCGAAAGCTTTTATAAATTTTACACGAGCCTTAAACAGGTACATTATTGTGGACCCTTTTGGAAAACATTGTTTCTTATCGGGAATGAATTCCTGAAATGATTCTTGTCAGCTCGTCGACCGTTTCAATAGTTCATGCAACACTTAAGACACTACTACACCAACGCACCAGTGAGAGTTTATTGTTGGGGAAATCGCTTTTCCCTTTCCAGGTATGATCTTTGGAAGCAGTAATCCCTCCGTGCTATTATGTAAAAGGAACGCTGCAGAAAGCAACAGGCAGAGTATCAAAATGGCTGTTAGTTTTCTCTGTGTTCGGATGAAAGTTAGTAGGAGAGGTCATTCTCTCTCTCTCTCTCTCTCTCTCTCTCTCTCTTTTTTTGAAAAATTCTGGGTGAATTCTTATTTTTTTGTGTACTGAATGAATGAAAGTTGGTAGAAGCAGTGTACCGAATAAATGAAAGTGGGTAAAGCATTCTCTCTCTCTCTCTCTCTCTCTCTCTCTCTCTCTCTCTCTCTCTCTCTCTCTCTCTCTCTCTCTCTGAAAAATTCTGTGACTTATTTTTTGTGTACCGAATGAATGAAAGTGGGTAGAAGCAGTCATTCTCTCTCTCTCTCTCTCTCTCTCTCTCTCTCTCTCTGTGAAAAATTCTGTGACTTATTTTTTGTGTACCGAATGAAAGTTGGTAGAAGCAGCCATTCTCTCTCTCTCTCTCTCTCTCTCTCTCTCTCTCTCTCTCTCTCTCTCTCTCTCTCTCTCTCTCTCTCTCTCTCTCTCTCTGAAAAATTCTGTGACTTACTTTTTGTGTACCGAATGAATGAAAGTTGGTAGAAGCGGTCATTCTCTCTCTCTCTCTCTCTCTCTCTCTCTCTCTCTCTCTCTCTCTCTCTCTCTCTCTCTCTCTCTCTCTCTCTCTCTCTCTCTCTCTCTCTCTCTCTCTCTCTCTCTTCAAAAAACCCTGCGACATCAAACCCCAATAGATTTTAAGAAAAAATCGAAACAAAACAATTAAAACTCGTGAATAAAAAAATAAAAAAAAACTTAGAGTTCTTGTTACTACGAGTGGCAACAATGTGATTGGGAGCAAGATAAAGAAAAGAGAAGAAAACCATCATCCTTATTGAATGTTCGCCTCCAATATTTCACAGAGCGGCGTACATGACACACTGACCTACTAACTAAGGTTGCAACGGTGGCATTTCGGGCTTAGTATGCAAAGTCGGCGCGGCGTTAGGACCCATCTAAAATCTTTTAGTGTGGTAAGAACACAAAGGTTGCCTTTAGGGTCACAGGAAATTTGCTTGTTATTATATTTTCTCTCTGCAGTTAGAAAACCTTTCAATCATATAGATTTTTTTTAATAATTTGCTTGCGGTCGTCGAATCATTCAGATGTGTGCCACCCGACGAAATTTTGCATGCAATCATTTTCCATTAATTTTCCAACGGAAATATTATCGATTAAGAGATCAAAAGGTGATTGGTGTAATGTTGTGTATTTTGGTTATTATTGATTTCTGTTAGTTTAATAATAATATTTTGATAATAACTTACATTTGAAGGGTCATACTCCCTGTTACAAACTATTCTTCATTTGATTTTCGTCATCCAGTTAGCAGCTCGAACAATTCCCGGTTAAATTTAATCACATCCCAGGGGGAGAGCTTGCGTATAAGAGGTCCTTTTTTCCCCATAAAAGTTTTCATGTACGCAGTGGCTCCCCTTACGCATAATTATGCAAATGTATAGGCGTCATTTGGACGGCGATTTATTGATGCTCACAGCCTCGGCTTGACGGATGGGCCTGTGTTTTTGTTTACTGCCTCTCTTGACGAAAGCCGACGGACGACAACGGCTCCACAGAAGCTCCTCTCATGTTAATCACTCGAAATCTCCCTCTAATTCCCCTCCCTCACCCTTCCTTCCTCCCTTCCCCCCTTCCTTTTGATTTCCCGATAGAGGTGATTGGGATGCAGCAATCAGCGGGTCGGATCCGTCATAAAAGTAAGAGAAGTTGGAGGATTCGAGTCTTATCGGCTCGGAGGGACTTATCTTCGAAAGGCTTTCACTCTCAGAAACCCTTTACATCACATTTTACTTCGGTCGGTTGCCAGTTATGTGACTCCCCCTTTTTCCAAAGTTTTGGCCCACGGCTGCTCTAGATAACTCCCGTCTTCGTTTCTGTTTAGTTTTTGAAGAATTGTCATCCTTCTGTGCTCGAAGGTATTGTTTCGAGGATGTCATCTGTTTTGATGCATGGAGGAAGAGTTTTGCATGATTCGGTAATAGCTGATGATATTCCTGTAGCGAAAACTTTTTAAAAATTCTCACATTAGCAGCAACATCTTCCCTTTTGTGTAGTAAGCACTGAATGGCGTATCGTGAAATGTCTTTAAGGTAAATGACGTTTATGTTCTTAATGAAATAGTAGAGAAAATTTAACCGACTTTCAAAGGTGTTGCATTCTGGATAATGTTGATGTTCGAATACATAACTGACAATAGTCGAGAAACTCCCCGTAGGTGGGTAGCGCCGTCAGTGCACCTCACGGGTGCACTGTAGGCATTACTAAAGGTTCTTTGCAGCGTCCCATCGACCCCTAGATTACAACCCCTTTCATTCCTTTTACTGTACTTCCGTTAATATTCGCTCGTGACCCTTTTAAAACAACCGTTTCAAAGTGCAGCTGCGAGACTTACCTCTAGTTACACCTTTCAGACCTTTTTCACTCTCAATTTCCCATTCAGCGATGAATGACGTCATAGGTCCCAGCGATTGGCTTTTGGCCTAAATTTGATTTTCCATAAATTATGAAATATACGTAGGTAGAAACTCCAATTGTGGCATATCTATGCCACTGATGACGCAAATGCTCAGATTGAGATCTAGGACGTACTTAAAGATTCAAGGTCGATTACAAAATGTAACGAGAGTCATGAAATAAATGTTTAAAATGAGAAAAATAAATGATAGGATATTGTGAGTGTGAGTGTGTGTGTGTGTGTATATATATATATATATATATATATATATATATATATATATATATATATATATATATATATATATATATATATATATATATATATATATATATATGTTTGTGTGTGTGTAAATGTTTAAAATAAGGTCAAAATAAATGGCTTGAAAATAAAGTCGAAACCGGTCAGGACCTACACCCCGTCTCTTATTTTTCACCTGTGGTAATGTGTGATAGATGAATCACGTACGAAAGTGATTATATATATATATATATATATATATATATATATATATATATATATATATATATATATATATTATGATGTATGTGTGTGTATGTAGATACATGCAGTACACACACACACACGTACGTATTCACTAAGGAAACGTACAGATTTCGTTGCTTATTTTGGCGAAAATTTTTCAATCTGTTTAGACAATAAGAACGCCCGCATCTGTTTATGTAAATAGATTGAGTTTCTCCCAGGCCTCCGACAATAAAACTTTCGGAGAGGCATATAACGGATGGACAGGAGAAGAATCCTTGCAATACATAGATGGATGGAAGTGTTTACTTAGATGGATGAAGTTCCCCTCTCTCTCTCTCTCTCTCTCTCTCTCTCTCTCTCTCTCTCTCTCTCTCTCTCGGGCTGGGAAATTTTCTGAGTGGGTGGCAGGGAAAATGTACTTTGTTTTTCCCCCCTTTTTGTTATAATAGATATGTTACCAGCTTCTCTTATGGTTTGTTGTGTAAATTCTGATGTCAGATGTCTCGTTTCATGCCAGTCACTTTTTCTTTGCAAAGACTAGAGCGTTAAATGTAATTGAAGCGACTGTATTTGATTGGGGTTTTTATGTTTGGCCGCATGAAGGAATTAATACTATTCATTATAAACAATCATTATAAATACTCTCAGTGATCTGCTGTCACAGTTGCATGATATATATATATATATATATATATATATATATATATATATATATATATATATATATATATATATATACACACATACATACACACACACACATGCAGACTTACATGGGATTTGAT
This sequence comes from Macrobrachium rosenbergii, assembly GCF_040412425.1. Taxonomy (NCBI): domain Eukaryota; kingdom Metazoa; phylum Arthropoda; class Malacostraca; order Decapoda; family Palaemonidae; genus Macrobrachium; species Macrobrachium rosenbergii. The sequence goes on along the minus strand of NC_089780.1, from coordinate 11,587,805 downwards.
GCACGTGTCCTTTGGTACTTCCATTAGAATTTTCAATGAATGTATTTTTCGTTTACTTATCTTCCACTTTTAAAGAAAGCCTTGGTTAAAAGATGAAAATTGGCCCATATTATTGTACCCCCAGCTCCAAGTTTTTGTTTCCGCAGAAACTATAAAGCAGTATTTAATGCCTTCGTCAGTACTTGTTATTGTTTATATATGGGTTCGTAAAATAATAGGCATATATGATAATAGACATATTTTTTTTTCATTTCTCTAGGCTAGAGACAACCCGGTGTCTGTATATTTTTTTGCAGTGTCTTTTGAGTTGCGGTTTACTCTTAACTTCCATTATTTCTTTTAAGATCTACGAACCAAAGATTCGTGTGTGTTACTCTTAGCTTCCGTTATTTGGTTCAGTATCCACGAACCAAAGATTCGTGTATGTTACTCTTAGCTTCCGTTATTTGTTTCAGTATCCACGAACAAAAATTCGTGTATGTTACTCGCTGTGTAGTTAATCGGTATTCTGAAATCTCATTGGATACCGTCACATCGTAGCTCTGTACGAGAATGCTTTAGCACCTTTTAATTAACGTTTTATGAATTCCTCTTTTCATTGGTAATGTTGACACCGAGGCCAAAAAAAAAAAAAAAAAAAAAATACGTGTAAATAAAAAAGACATTGCAATACTATAGCTCTTCGTTGGTGAGTCGGTAGAGCTGCGGACTGGCACTCGCTGGGCCGGAGTACGATTCCCCGGCCGGCTGATGAAGAGTTAGAGGAATGTACTTCTGGTGATAGAAATTCATTTCTCGCTTTAATGTGGTTCGGATTCCACAGTAAGCTGTAGGTGCTGTTGCTAAGTAACCAATCGGTTCTTAGCCACGTAAAATAAGTCTAATCCTTCGGGCCAGCCCTAGGAGAGCTGTTAATCAGCTCAGTGGTCTGGTAAAACTAAGGTATACTTAACTCTAACTCCCTTAACGGGCTATACACAATTACCTTGTCATTTCAGATTTTATTTCCGTCAATGTTTGTGCAAGTATTCATCTTCGTTAACCTGTTTACAGTTATAATTAAAATTTTAAAAAACTGTATTTACGGTTAATTTATTGATGGCAAGACGCAATCCCTCATCGCTAACATCCACGGAAATCGACGAGAACACACTTCGCCTTTAATTTTGATGCATTATCGGCCGGTATAGCCTCTCCATAATAGTGAAGACTGCTTCGGCCGAATCAGTATGCGATCTCCAATGATCCGGAATGGAATTACATCTCATTAAAGCCTGAAATCGAGGATTCCTCTGACGAATACTTGGGTTCCTCGTAGTTAACTTTGTTCGGGAGGTACAAGGGAAGTGGCCCGAGAAATGTTGTTCATAGTATTAACCCTGATTAAATCCAGGAGGGTGATTTCAGCGTTTATCCATACATTTTGATGATGGATGGCCTTTATGCAGACGGAGGAGACGAGGATGTTGAGGCGTTGTTGATGTAATTTTTTTTTTTTCCGAAGAGGCGAGAGTTTGATTTCGTTAAGGGAATTCGCTGTTTGTGTTATATTTCAGAATCTTTAGTTATATAAAGTTGAGTATTGTAATGGTTATTCTGGAATTGGGGAGAAGGATAATGGAAGTAATTGACTCAATAGACTTTAGTGAGAAAAACTAATATATATATATATATATATATATATATATATATATAATGACAATATGTTACCATTAAATTATGATTGCCGACATAATATCCCCAATTCCAATTAGGGGCACAGTCATCAGAACGTTAACTGATGACTGTATATATAGTATTTTGTCACCATCTCTTTGCAAATCACTATAAGATAATGACTATCAGTATAACATTCTCATTCCTGTCGGTGGCGCAGAAATCATTTAGAACGTTAACTACATTAAATTCTGTCATCACCTTTTGCAAATAATTTCATGTATATGAAAGTTCCAGATCTCTCTCTCTCTCTCTCTCTCTCTCTCTCTCTCTCTCTCTCTCTCTCTCTCTCTCTCTCTCAGGCCCCCCCAACGTGATCCCTGAATAAAATATGGGTCCATGTTCTCGTCACGTATGCATGAGCGGGGTCTGGAGATAAACAGGCCATACCAGACGGTTTCTCCCCAGCTATCTATGCTAAGGCGGAGGAGCCCCGGACGGAACACACAACCTCGTCGAAAGACGGATGGAAAACAGATAGCAAGCTCCTGGAGGAAGGAGGAGGAGGAGGAGGAGGAGGAGGAGGAGGAGGAGGAGGAGGAGGAGGAAAAACGTGTGCGGGAAAAACGAAGTTACTTTGAATGTGGTTATCGAAATGGGGAAGGATAAGAAAGAATATGATTTATTTTTTTTTTTTTTTTTTTTTTTTTTTTTGCCATTGTCAGATGGTAATGGGAGTCATGAAAAATGGCAGTGATGTGAATTTAAAGATGTATTTTTATCTGCTTTTAATACGGTTTTTGTATTTTATCTCTTGAATTTCAAGTCAGTGGCCCCTGCATGCTTGGTCGTATGAATAGGTTTCATCTACTGAATAATAATAATAATAATAATACTAATAATAATAATACTAATAATAATAATAATAATAATAATAATAATAATAGTATATTGTATGCGAAATAAAGCATTTATTATTATTATTATTATTATTATTATTATTATTATTATTATTATTATTATTATTATTATTAAATCGGTCATAAATAAGATTAGAGCCAGGTGCTCATTTTTTTTTTCACGCGTTTGTTTGTTTGTTTGTACTGATACCCTGGCATACTTAATGTAAATTTCTACCATAATTTATCAGTCCCCTTGCAATTATCATAACTGAACACAAAACCGAGATTTCGTTTATACTTTGTATATATAAATATGTTTATATATATATATATAGAGTGTATTCCATCCCTGAATTGCCGGCCAATGTTAAAGATTAGAAGTTTCTCAAAATTTCAAATAACTGTTTTATATTTCACGTCGCATGTAAAATCGGTGTCAACCTGGTAAATATTCTTCTTGTTTTGGTGGAATGTCACGTACGGCGCACATTCGATCGAAGCTGTGTGATCGTTTTCATTTTTAATTTTCATAAACATTTCCGTTGGTTAACAGTGCCTGGATTGATGGTGAAAACTCGATACAATATATATATATATATATATATATATATATATATATATATATATATATATATATATATATATATATATATATATATATATATATATATATAAAAAACTGCCATAAAATTGCCAGTAGTTTCCTACTCTCTGACGTAGATACTTTGTGGTATCTCGATATTGGGAAGGTTCTAAAGATGTGCGCGTGTGCGTGCGCGCGTCTGAAAGAGAGAGAGAGAGAGAGAGAGAGAGAGAGAGAGGGAGGTTGTGTAGTGTCCGTGAAAGATATCCGATGGACGTTGCTAGGAATGAATGATATTGATATATGATAGTTCAGTAAAATGATTCCCATTTATTTTTGTTGCTATACCAGTAATGTTTACATAATTATTCTATACATTTTTGGATATATTTAAACGAAATGGTGTGTATATCACCGTTATTATAATCTAAACTTTTGCGTTAGCCAGTACTTACTACTTCTCTAAACAATTTGGAATACTGACATCAATGTTTAATGAGAGCGCATTTTAGATAGACTCTCTGACAGTGAAGAATTTTCATGGACTTTCTCAGGGGTGTATTTATTCGTACCAAATAAAAATCATCTCTAAAAGTACCTCTTCCGTGACTGATATAGTTTTCGTTCCACTTAGTCATCGAACTACATTAGTTTATATGGTTATGGGGATGCGTGTTACTGGCCCCCTTGTTTGTATTGAATACACGCAACTGTCAGATTTTCGTTTTCGTGTGTATTGATTTCTACCATAGTCCTATTGATATGTTGTATATATATATATATATATATATATATATATATATATATATATATATATATATATATATATTTTCATATATATATATATATATATATATATATATATATATATATATATATATATATATATATATTATATATGTTTCATGTATTGATTTCTCGAATGGGAATAATGTTAGTATATTGATACACCCTAAAAGAATGGTCTTGGAATTGGAATAAAGCTACTTGGAATTTGGACATTTAGAGTGTATTATATTTTAAAATGATTGTTAAGCTTTCATCATGTATAGAATTTTTTATAATAATAAACTGATCAGGATATGATAGGATTTTATATTTCTAAAACTTAATGCTTTCCAGTCGTTAATTCCTTAATTTTAATAACTTGTATATCGACATTACCTCAGAAAGTAAGGGAATTTTATGAGTTTGATAATGTAACAAGATGAAAATCTCAAGTTATTAGATGAAGTGTAGATGCATGATTATTGAAATTAATTTCTCGACATCAAAACAATTTTATTCTGTACGGTTCACTGGTGTTAAGCTCTTTCCACCCAGATAGGATTATCACGCGCATTTGTTGCTTTCCATTTAGTTTTGCCTTTCAATAAAGAGCTCAGATTCATCCAGTTACACAGAATATATCGAGGATGAAATATTCGAAACCAGTACTGGATAAAATGTTTGTCGATCAAAATCGTTACGTCTCAATAGTGGATAATTCGTGTGATGCTCGGTCGAGTCCTTAACCGGAATGACCAAAATCATCGCGTCTCATTTTAAAAGATTCATGTCTTTACTTTCTCGCTCTCTGAGTTTAATTCGTCCTTACAAGAGACCGCGAACCCAAAGAATCTCTTTAAAAGCGCAGCGACTCTCATCATCATCGTTACCCACAGTGGCCGTGGGGCATCCCACGATGAAAGGTAATGAGAAGAAATCAGAGCCACACTAGACAGCGCCCTGGAAATTCGAGGACTAGACAGCGTCCTGGAAATTCGAGGCGTTCCAGAGAGCCCCCGCTCCAACCCCGCTATCGCTGGCGCTGTCAGTTTGACAGCCGGTCGTCGTTTCCTCCCCAGGACGTCAGTTAAGGAAATTACTCTGAGACTCCCATTGGAACAGTAAAACTCGGTCGTAAAAACAGAATGTTGTAATTACTACAGAGCACCGAGGGATTTTACTTGTAGGCACTCGCTGAGGGGGAGCCGTTTCGAAGCCACAAGCAGGGATGCCCTTCAATTCTTCAGTTCTTCTCTCTCTATCTCTCTCTTCTTTTCTTTGTATGCCATTTGCTGGTTTCGGACAGTTGAAGCCTAGTTTTGCTTTCTCATTCCAGGCACTCAGAAAAGAAAGTTTATAATGATCAGAGGGACTGATTTTGACTCTAAACTCGAGAACATTGTTAAAAGTTATTTATTTACAATAAAAATTTGTTTTCGTATATTTCCATTGTAATTCATTTCGACTCTTGCCATCAGTAGAAAATTCTTGGGGGATTAAGACGGTTGAACTGGAACAAAAGGAAATCGCCTTATTTGAATTTAAATATATTTTTAAACCAGATTTAAAAGACTTCATCTCTCAATTTATGTAATGAAATTTACAGCTAAAGCTTTATTTTATTCTGCTAAAGTCGCACAACTATCTAAACGAGAGATTTAACTAAGTTTTTATGCGCTAAAACCTTTGTAGATTGGCATTGTTTTAGCAGTCTTCATTTCTGCTATTAATTGCAAATAATAAGGCAACCGGTTTTAAACGATTTTGCTCACAGGGTACTCAAGAAACAAGAGCCCGTGCTTGCATGAGGCCAGCTTAATCATCAAGAAAAAAAAAAACAGTTTGTATTCATTTATAAGATATTTTCTAAAAATGTTTATGTCACAGAATAAATGATAGCCTCGGTGAAAAACAGTACCAAGGGTAGCGTTTATTTATTGGGAGTTTGTCCCAAAAATGGAATGCAGTAATTATATAGCAACACATTGTCCCAAAAATGGAGTGCAGTAATTATACAGCAACACATTGATACCGGTAAAAGTCTGATTATTAGAGCATATGAGACCACGATTTTAAAAAGCACTTCACAATTGACAACTTTTATCCGGCTTCGGTTATACCCGCTAACCCGGTTCCTGCCACGGATCCTAAATATTGCGCGAAATTTTGGGTTCCCACTTCGCAAATGGAATAACGCTTCTTCCGACAGTGCTCGGGCGGACTATATTCGGCTGTGACATTTGAATTGCTAATCCAGATTCGTATTGCTTGAGGGTGATACAACAAGCTCTCTTGAGTTGGCGTTCGGGAACCCTGGCTCCAATTCTTAATGTTGAGGCCAAAGGCATCCAGTTTATTGATTGAATTGCAGAACAGCTGGTAATGCTCGGGTATCTTGGATTCTCATCTCGAATTCACTGCTTTTTATCGATTTGGATTTAATTGAGAATCTGCCGTGGAATCCGTGCTCTGAATTTCATACTCTTGGACCACGTGACGCTTCTCTAAATAATTTGATTTTATCTAACATGCACATAGGCGATACTCATGATGCCCTAATTTTTTTTTTAAATATCTTTAGTTAGCCTTCAACAATAGGCTGTTATTCGAATTACAAAGTTGCGTAATTCCAGGTAATTAAGGACTAATTGAGTATGAAAATCACTCGATTGGGATATTCAAATGTAAAATGAAGTTAATGATCTATAATTCGGGTATCAAAAAGTCCACGTAAAATTTCCCAATTTTTATTTTGTACGTGTATTCTCGATGCTGAATAATAATGCGACAATAATTATAATTTACAGTAAGCTTATGGGATTTTTTTTAATCGAGCTTCAGTTCATTCTCGTATTTAACACACTTTATTGCTTTAATCATTGCCAAAATTATATCTTTGTTGCTTTCACTTAACTATTACGGTGTTTGGTTTCATCCGATTGTTAAGGGTCTTTGTTTTTTTTTTTTTTTTTGCTTGTGCTGTCATTCAGTCTTTTCTGCCTTAGGCTTTGTGTCAGTTTGCTGATCTAAAAGTCTGGAAGAGCTTAGCTGAATGAAACTTGACACATACAGTCCCTGGTCGAGACCGTTTGGGAGAAAACAGCTCGTACTTAACCAAGTGTTACGGTGGAGACCTCGCCAGTTCCAAGATTTAACTGCTTCATAGTCAACTACAGACTGGTAACTTTTCCATATTTCACGTTTTGACCCATGCATAGTAAAACCAGCATTTATTCAGTGATGAGTTCCCTTGGCAGGAACTGCTCATTACTCGAGTGATTTTACCAATCCTGGGTCTATTAATCTCTACTGAAAACGAGGTATGCCTGGATGCACAGTATTTCAATAATTTTTATTTTGATCTTGTATTACCATTGCCAAGGAGGCAATTTTTTCAACCTGTATTCTCCAGTCTAGGTGTGCTTTGGTGTACATTGTACATGGGATATTTCACAAATGACCGAACGGATTTGGATGAATTTGGGGAAAACTTTCTTTTGTTAACTATCTTTTTTCATACTTCCAACTTTTATTTCAAGTGGAGAAATGAATACCAAACTTTGGAAGCATGTAACGTTCAGTTGACCCACTGAACAATGCCATACAAAATACCAAAGGAGGTAATGTCTTGCTGAAGTTAGGTCGCGTCCTTAAATATAACAATACCGGCCTCCGTTGGACTCGAGAGCTTATTCGTAAATTGAAATTACGGAGTGCTCTCGTTAATTATACATTTGAATATTAGCATTATTTTAACATGGCTTACATCTTCTTCTTCTTCTTTTAACGTGCTTCTTTCCCATTTTTGTATGGGGTAAGCACGATGCCTTCTTTTGAAGGACTTTTTGATTTGGCTTTGGGGTAGACCTGTGGTCTCGATCGGCTGCCCTGCCTGACATCGCTGAGACCCCGGTAGCGTATGTTTCACTTACATCATAGGGTACAATTTAACCCTTTCATTTTATTCAGTGCCGTGTTAACTATGCCTCATAAAAACTACTCAGACTGAATGCTTCAAATATAGGTTTTCCCATCTTATCCCCGAATGTCGCTCTATATTCGTTTTCTTGCCATCACTCGAAATTTACATATTTGTACTTGTCTCTTTCAAGGTTACAGAATTAAGACTATCTGTCTTGAAAATTTATCACTGATTATATTCTTGCATAATGATAATCTGTCATTTCCGTTTTTTCTTGAAGTTTGGTATTTATTTGACTCAAATTTCGCTTATTTTATTTTCTATAATGTTCTCCTTTAATATAAGATTATTGTAGGACGAATAGGCCTCAAGATTTATTTGATCGTATCACGGAATTCTGTCTATCACCCTCGCGTGTCTTTTCTCTGACAACGAAAAGTCATTAGTCTCCGAACATTAGATATCATTTCAGAAGGATATAATTTGATGTCAAGCTGTCGATAGGTTTAGAATTTTTGTTCACGCAACCATTACACAGTTTGTGTTGGTCTTTTTGTGATGTGTAATACGTTTCATGATTCTTCGTAATTTCTTTAAGGAAAACAGTCTTCTGAATGATGTTCATGGGTAAAATTGAACGGAGTGTATTTTTCTTGGTCGTGTTTATGTCTTTTATGTCAGTGTAAAATTACTAGTGAGTTCAGTTATTGCATTGTAAATCGTAACGTCATTCTTTTTAATTAATTACAAATGACAATTATATATATATATATATATATATATATATATATATATATATATATATATATATATATATATATATTATATATAGTATATATATATATATACATACATACACATATATCAACCCATCTTCACCATGATAAGGTTAAGTTTCGAACAAGATTCTAAATAAAAATATATATATATGAATTTGGTTACGGAAAAACCTGAATTCGGAGAATTTCAACAGCAGTGTCCAGTACTCTAAGTCACTATTATCCAATGTTCTTACATAGAAATTTGTGGGCTCTAATCTTGGTTTATCATATAACAATTCCCAATGTAAAGTAAATTAGATGTTTGTAGGTTTTTACATAATATTTGTATGTATGGGAATGTCTTGAGTCGAATCAATGTCTACCGCGTACAGCACAAAAGTTACTGCCTAGGTCAAAATCTATCCATCCATTGACATTAGAGTGTGACATTTCGGTTGACCAAACCAAGCACTTCTGCTTCAACACTGGATCATTTGCAAAATTGCAAAATCTTTTTTCACTCACTAATTGGAAGGTTATTGCAAAGGTTATCTGTATATATAAACCCATATAAGTAAAACGAAAGGAAGTCAGAAGGCCGTTGTATTTCGAGTAGTGTCGCCTCTCCTCTTCAGCCACTATTTAAAATGTGTGGAGGCATCACGCAAAATATATCGGTTTTGTATTACCCCACAGTGTATTTGTGTTGCTAACCTGTAGCTTCTTTATGTGTGTGTGTATTTGTATTGCTTATTGTATAATATATGTAGCTTCTTTATGTGTGTGTATATATATATATATATATATATATATATACATATATGTGTGTGTATTTGTGTATGTATATATATGTGCTGTTTTTGTACGAAGGAAGATGTCTCAACCTAGAATGTCCCATCTATATGACCGTTATTAATCCGAAAAACGTCCAAAGCCTGCGAAAGCCAAAAAAGACGTGGACGTAAGGGTCATCTTAGGGAAACTTCGGCCATAACTCTAAACCTTATGTCGCCTCTTTAATCTAATGCTCGTATATTACCCATTGTCTTAACGTACTAGCTGAAGATATGGCCAATTTCCCGACTTAAACTGGCTTTCAGGAGAAGAGATTAGTCTCCGTTAGCCGCCCTGCTAACTATAGTCCTTCAGGCTTAAAATGGCTGTTCTGAAACATTCAGCAAATAAAGGAGTTTTATGCGATTTTTGGATAAAAACGTCTGGGCGTCATCTAAAAGAGAAGGCTCTGATTTCTGCCATTTTGAGAACAATGGATGGGAAGATAATTGTACGGTCGTTCCTCTCAGGTATTGTGGTTGCTGGCTTCAAATCTTATATTACGTTGTCAAAGGCCGTTCGAGATAAGAAGCCATAACAGTTATTTGAAATTTCATTTTATTTGGTTTCCACGTTCAAGAGAAAACGCCATAACCGTTATTTGAAATTTCATTTTATTTGGTTTCCACGCACTAGCGAATCCCAGGGGGCACCTGGGCACGTGCCCTATCATGAAAAATCATGACGAAATAATAATGTTGAAGATTTAGATAATAATAACATAAATGAGAAATATAAAAATGGAAAAATAAAAAAAAAATTATTATACAAACACATACACATATATATATAATATATATATATATATATATATATATATATATATATATATATATATATATATATATATATTAATATATATATGTGTAAAATTGGTATATATATATGCCCCACCATGAAATTTTTCTGGATCCGCTAGTGTTTTCACGTGAGCAAGAAAATATCGATTACATGATAATTTCGGTGAAATTAGATTACAGAGTCCACCTGAAAACTGATTTTTTACAGAATTCGTTGCAACGATTAGCTGCTGTGCCGGATGTCATTTATTGAAAACATTTGAATATACATCATAACAGAGCGGAGATATATTATTTGTTAGCGGTGACTTTTATAAAGCAAATCTCATGAGAAATGAAATTGTCCAATGCTTATGAAAACTGCAGAGTCTCCTATCATATCATATATCATATATATTATATATATGTATGTATGTATGTATACATACATGTATATATTTTTAGTTCGATATATATATTTGCCTCCTGGGCCTTTTAACAATTCCCTCGATGGTCCCAAGTTCTTTTCGGACGTTGGGTAGAAATTTAATTCTATTTCCCATGCGATTGTGTGCAGTTATATTCCTTTCTATTATTGTTCTTTCCAAGAAAATTACTCAAATTTGAATACTGATTTGAAAGCAATGGAAATAACATAAGAATGTCTTGCCTTTTAAAGCTAAAAGTAGACTATAACACACGAGGACTATTGATAAATACATGTAATTAATAAATACATGTAACCTTCGTAATGTTTCTTATCAATTACCCTGCAAAATTTTTTGGTAAGTAGACAATATGGCCCAATCCCAGAAACTCGTGACAGATGTTTGAATAAACTTGACGAATAAATCCCTACCAAATTCAGCTGTTTCAAAAGCACATAACTATGAGTATACCATTTCTAAAACTTGTCGTAACAAGGTTGTCTATTAAGACCCTCTTTCACTCGGTATGAATCTCGACGGGGTATTCCAGAACGACGTGGGTAAGGAGCCTCGTATTGATGTAACTAAAGTTGTTTACTCTCAGAAGTTACCTGAATGCATTCCAAAAGCCATGTATCTTCCGAAGACTCTCTCTCTCTCTCTCTCTCTCTCTCTCTCTCTCTCTCTCTCTCTCTCTCTCTCTCTCGAAGTGGGCAAGAAGCCTAGTATTGATGTAACAGAAGTTATTTACTTTCAGAATTTACCTGAATGCATTCCAAAAGCCATGTTTCTTCCAGACCCCCCTCTCTCTCTCTCTCTCTCTCTCTCTCTCTCTCTCTCTCTCTCGAAGTGGACAAGGAGCCTAGTATTGATGTAACAAAAGTTATTTACTCTCAGAAATTACCTGAATGCATTCCAAAAGCCATGTTTCTTCCGAAATCTCTCTCTCTCTCTCTCTCTCTCTCTCTCTCTCTCTCTCTCTCTCTCTCTCTCTCTCTCTGTGCAATAAATAAGAGAACTGTAATAAATAAGAGAGCATGAGTAGCCTAGTTTTAGGTAGCAAGGCGATATTGGGAGAGTACGTAGCTTTGATTTACGGTCAGTGTTAAAGATTGCCCACGATGCACGGGACTACTTCTATCTTACTACATAACACCGCTGCGGTTATTGTCTTCGGAACTGGAGCTCCGAGATGGGTTTGGTTCCCTGTATAGGATTTGTATGTTTGTTTTTATATTATATATTTGCTCGATAATACTTAAGGAACTCAATGCAGAATGAGAAATTTTCAGTACATGTTTAGGGTTCTGAAGTTTTTATTTAATATGTCAGAACTGATCTTCTCACAAATATTTACAAGCTATTCATGAATGTTAGGTAAAAGTACAGTGATTACATTTACTAATATTAGGTCTGTTCCTATGGTGAATTATGTATTTTTATGAAGCCCACAGAACCCGGATTTTATTATCCGTACGATGGGGAAAAATAGTGAAGAGAAATCACTCGATGCTAGTTACTGGAAATGATAATTTTACTTGAAGTTCTGAAAACAAAAATGGTTACATGACCTCAATTCAACTGATGAATGCTCCATGTCGTACCAAGCTGAACTGAACCACCTCGCTTCTCTTGAGGAAAACAAAAGGGTTACATGACCTCAATTCAACTGATGAACCTCCGTCGTACCAAGCTGAACTGAACGAGAAGTCTTGTGCGGTTGCCATATTTAACTTCTGAGTAAAAATGACATCTTGCGGTTGTATTATGTAATGACATCATCTTTAGATAAAAACTTGATTTCCATATAGTTCAGAAAGATTTCTGTCTTCTCTGCAGATTATTTTCACTTCAGATTAGTAGTTAATATGCCTGTCATTTTAGTCATTATTACCAAGTCTAAATATGTTTTAAGTTGCATTATTTTTTCGTATAATACATATTTTCTCTTATCCCTAACGAAGTTTTCTATGCTTATCATTTCATTTGGACATCTGGTTTCAGCACTGATTATGTTTATGGTTTGATTCGCGGTGACAGGTACAAGATGTCAGGTACTTTCTTTTGATACCTGTTTAATATTTGTTGCATAGCCTTGAATTGTTTGCATTGCCCAGATTTTCTCTCCAGCTGGGAATGAGGTGTGTGGCGTAATCTTTAAGATCAGGGTCTTAGTTGGTCAAAGATGGAATGAATCAAAGTTTACGACCATGTCGTATGCAGAAATGAGAGTTTTTGGAATAAGAGTTTTTCATTTTGTTCTTATATTATTTTCACAAAATTCTGATTTTCTCAGGGCATTGACGTATTCTTTGTATTGTTAAACAATTCTGTGTTTTTCTTAGAGATGCGATTTTTCCGAGGATACCTTCCTGCGATACACCAACTGACTTGAAAAATTCGTTTTAATATTGTCGAAAGGAAGATGAAAATGACAAGAAAATGTACCTAATATGTCTTCCCTCTCTCACTCCTGTTTATTTATAGAAACATATATATTCCCGACTTAAAAACATATATATTTATATTCCCGATTTATAAACCATGAGTACAAAGACATGGAAGAATTAAAACGGAATACTCTTGGATATAAGACAAGTTTGATAACTAAAGACTAAAACAATTTTCATGTGGTTACAAACGTGAGCTTCATAACACCGAAAACTAAAGCAGTAAAGCTTTGAAGAACTTGTAGCCGCTGGTTTTGCATAAATAAATATTCAGCAACGACAAGTTTCAAGTTCTTTTAGCATTCAGTTCTGAAATCTTATTTTCCCCCGTTTGAGCAAACTTTCAGATTCAGTGGGTTTTTTTTTTGCGTTTAAAGCTCGGCTAATTTCAGAGAATTGTAATCCTTTATGATCGGATTTCATCCCGTGCGTAAATCCGCGCAGTCGTATTAAAAGGGATTTATAGTGATTACGTAAATTTTCTGAAGTCTTACTGACTTTTAATTCAGTTCCATTTCCTCCTGATTTTTGAGCGATATACTCATTCCTTGTCACTTCCAGTATCTGTCTTAGAAAGCCATCAGTAGAAAATCTCATTATTGATTCTTTTGATTAAATTGAATATTATTCAGTGCAGTAAGTCTTCCTACCTCCTGTCAAAAGTACTTTGGAATTCTTACCTCTCCTCTGTTGTCCCACTGCGCTTCTGCTGAAATAGAGCACTTCCGTTGGCGTAAAGGTTTCGTTATTTTTTCTACTTTTTCCTTTTTTCATTATAGTGTTCTTTATCAGGGCTGGAGGGGGTGGTGATTGGTCGTTTGCTTATACTAATTCCTCCAATCATGAGGTCTATTATTATCATTATTATTAGTTCTGAAAGCAACCAACCTAAACGGCTTCCATTAAATAAAAAATACTGGCTTGAATGTTATAAATGTATCCCCAGATATATGAAAAAAAGTTTTGCGGCGGCGATTGAAGTTTTATTGTCCATTATTTTTGTAAAGTTTTTGATCAACCGATTATATCGTGATAGATGTAAAATAGTATTGTAAATGTTGGTCTTTTACAGAACTCCATGATAATTCACTAGTCTCGGGAATTCCTGTTTCAGGTTAAAAATACAAAGCCGGTAGAATTTTTTTTTATATTTAATCCTTGATTTAACTCTGGATTTCAACTTAATATTTAGAAGAGACTGCAGAGTGATAAACTCAATGAAATGGTCTGTGAAACATATATATCTAAGCTTTGAAACTATATAGGTGTTATTTATTCAAATAAAAATATTATTCCTGTAGGTCCCCGGAGTGGGGTAGTGACGTCAGTGCACTTTACGCGGTGCACTGCAGGCATCACTTAAGGTTCTTTGCAGCGTCCCTTCGGCCACTAGCTGCAACCCCTTTCATTTCTTTTACTGTCCCTCCATTCATATTCTCTCTTTCCATCTCGCTGTCCACCCTCTCCAAACACTTGTTTCTTGGTGTAACTTTGAGGTTTTCCTTATGTTACACCTTTCAAGTCTTTTGACTCTCAGTTTCCGTTTCAGCGCTGCATGACCTCATAGGTCCCAGTGCTTGACCTCTGACCTAAATTCTATATTCCATTCCTATTCCTGTAGTTGATATTAAAAATTCATTTTGGTGAAATCTGGTCCACGTATACTACCTAATAGATTCCCTTTTGTTCACTGTTTTTCAATTTCATTATTAAGATTTTGAAGCTTCAGCAAATCTGGGTCACTCTTAAGAAGTGCTTTTGTTTAATTCCATACAAAATTGGGGGATTTGTAGAGTTTCAAGAATGACAAAATTGGTGCTTACTTTGATTAAAGCGGCTTAGTACATCACTTTTCATTATTATAAATGTGAGTTGCTGGGTTTCGCAACAGAAATATTTTAAAGTTTCTGGTCAAATCACAGAAATTTTGTTGATATGTTAAGGTTAATCGCGTGATTAACTTGTTCAGATATCGCCTTTAACACTTGATGGTGAACATTTTAGCAATTTTAATGTACATTTAAAAGCTACAAACCAAATGTTATAGAGCAAGATTAATTTCAATTTTTTTTTATATCGCTGCCGTTATAGTAAGGATTCTTATTCAACAACTTTATAGCTTAATGTTTTATTAATAACTTTTCACAGAAATATCTAATAAAAAAAGCGGATTATCGTAGTTTTTATTAGAATAACATTTTAGATTTGTGAAGATAATCGTTATTAAATATTCCCCCCGGCTTGTTAAATATTCCCCCGGGGGCTTATTAAATATTCCCCCGGGGGCTTTCCAGGTGGGAGCACTTCCTTGATTCATCCCTCCTAACAAGAACCGCACATCGAATTTAACTGCATTCGAAAACTTACTGCGAGTACGAGCTTAGTAAACACAAATACCAGGATTATTTCTGCCTAACAATGTCTTCAGTTTGACATCAAACTCTCCGTTATTCGCCCATTTGGCCTCACTCCAGTCGCTGTATTTTAATGTTCGCCACGGCTGAACATCCTTTGAGCAAATCGCAGCATGAGGTAACACTATTAAATCGGGTCCCAGAATATAATTCAACTTTCGCGTGGGAAGGCGAGGCGAAGTGTCTGTGAATTTGTATTCTCTTAATTAGAGCCTGCTTTTAATGGTTCGCGACGAGAAAACAAGTCTTGAATTTCCCTGCGGCTTTCAGCCCCGGAGTCCTGTTTGTAGACTCAGATGCGTCCAACGCGAAGTTACGGAAAAGCTAAATTCGCTGGAATGAAGGCATTAGTTTAAATGTATGTAGAGAACGTTGGGCGCGAAAATGTATTTTGGACGTATTTATCTGTAGAAAGATATATCTTGTCCACGCGTATGCAATTCGTGAGTCGTAAGATGCAAA
This sequence comes from Macrobrachium rosenbergii, assembly GCF_040412425.1. Classification (NCBI taxonomy): domain Eukaryota; kingdom Metazoa; phylum Arthropoda; class Malacostraca; order Decapoda; family Palaemonidae; genus Macrobrachium; species Macrobrachium rosenbergii. The sequence continues at coordinate 11,571,846 of NC_089780.1, read as the reverse complement.
CACTAACCGCATTCGTAAGTTCGATGATATACGTCTCACTGAATTCTGTACAAAATGTTGTACCTCACGTGGCGTACTGTAAGCATTAATAATAAAGGGTGTTTGCAGAGTCAGTTCGACCACTAGCTGCACCCACTTTTTAGCTTTTTACTTTACCTCCATCATCGCTTCCTTTCTTCATGCTTGCTGTCCAACCTCTCTAACCACTCCAACCCCCTCTTTTCACTGTTTTAAGTGCTGAATGGCCGGCGGTGCCCCAGTGCTTGGTTTGACAGCAAAAACCTCATAAATAAAATCAAATATTAGAAAATTTCTAAAATTTAGTTCCCAAAGTCAAAAAATCAGAGCCTAACCTCTCATGGACAATTTTCCATATGCATTTAAACGCGTGACATTCTCTCTCTCTCTCTCTCTCTCTCTCTCTCTCTCTCTCTCTCTCTCTCTCTCTCTCTCTCTCTCTCTCTCTCTCTCTCTGTATGCAAAGTGACAGATCCCAAACTCACAGAATAACAGCGTAATCCATCACAAACAATTGCCACATACATTTAAACACGTGACATTCTCTCTCTCTCTCTCTCTCTCTCTCAGCTTGTGCCTGCATATTCATTTGCAGGATTCTGTGAATCTCTCATCTGCAATTCCGAGGCTTTTCTTGATTGTGGCGGAGTGAGTATTCAAGCCCCGATTGTATTCTCCAATCTCATGTTACAGTCGTTAAGGGTGGCATGATTGTAAGTTTAATGAGGGGATGTTGATAAAATATGAAACTCATTTTCATGGAGGTTGATAAGACGTGAAACTCATTTTCATGGAGGGATTCATATCGGTAAGATGATAAAATGTGTCAGCGACTTTAGATAATAATAATAGAATTATACTGTTAGGTATTGTTGCAGTTATTTTAAAAAAATTGGTATTGTTTTAATGTAAATGTTTTTTTTTTCGTGGTTTCGTTGTGAGTTATGTCTTTGATTTTATGTCCTTTGTTCTAATTGCCATTGATTGCATCAATTTATTTTATGCTCGTTTTTGAGGCGAGTTTTGAACCTATGAGCATGGAGGTTTACACACACACACACACACACACACACACACATACATATATATATATATATATATATATATATATATATATATATATATATATATATATATATATATATATATGTATGTATGTATAACTGAATCACGAAAATATGGAACGTGATGAATATATAAATAAAGATAAAATCCACGAAGGAAACGGAAACACTGGAGTGCTGCGAGGCCATTAAATTGCTTTCATGCCTAACATTCGCAGCTCTATAAGTGATACCTTTAACTATATCAATATGATTTTGAGGAATCGAATGTGCATATATAATGTATATATATATATATATATATGGGGCTTATAACAAATTTATATAATCCATTTTATCAGCTTGTTAATCAAACCTTATTTATCTTTATTTTTAAAAATGTCTCTCATTTCAGAAAGGCCCTTTCTTTTTGCGATTCATAAAACATTTCCATCAGTTACAGCAGATGATAAATACGAAGGTAAACATCATTTCATAATTTTTTCATATATTGTTGGTCCCAGCGTTCATCTAGAATTCCTTTATGATTAAATTTTTTGTTTCCACCATTGCTCTGTCTTCAAGGTAGAGCAACAGAAATAGAGCAACAGTTAGAAGCTTTCACATAAATTCCTTTCGTATTTAGAGGGGAGGAATATATATTACCTCTTTAATGAATGCTCTTCATCCAAGGATATCTTGCTTTTATAGTTATCGCACTGAACCGTATTTACCAGATATCCCGATATAGATGCTCCAACCGACTCATATTGCAATACAGACAGATACACGGAAAAGGGAATGAAAGCCAGGGGTATGATCAAACTCATACTGCTAAGGTGATGATGATACCTTTTTCCAAGTAGTATAACTTAGGCAGCGGGATTACTGAACGTCGCTCAGGAATAGATCGACATTAGTATACATGTATCTGTTATTGATTATTGAAATTAATTGATTTTACTGATCGTTGGTTGTATTTTATATATATATATATATATATATATATATATATATATATATATATATATATATATGTGTGTGTGTGTGTGTGTGTGTGTGTGTATATATGTGTATATATATACATATATATACACATTCACATACATACATACATATCATCATGTTTACAGTATATAATCAGGCTATTTAAGTATGTAAGGATAATGTACATTCATTTGAATGCAATACATGCGTTAATAATAAAAATCATCCTCATTTATTCATTATTCATTTTATTATGACTTTCTTCTGCATTTAACATTCATATTTATAGAAGCCGCTCTTACTGATCATGCACAATCATATACTGTAGGTATTATACTCCCGTCTGTACTTGATACTCATATTTATACATATGACATTCTTGATAATCATACCCAGTCACAACAGCTATTTTATTTCACATTATGGAATCAGCGTCGACGTAGGAATTAATCCGGAGAACAAACGCAGACGCAAAACTGAAAGCAAACAAATTGCTCTCGACAGGAACGGAACCGCCGAGCAGAGCTAACCACATTCGTGTATTGAACGCGTTGCATTTCGGCGTATTCACCGAGGCTGCTGGGAGTCACATGCCACATTTCACATTCGCAAATGCAATAAAGCCCCCCCCTCAGACGTTTTCGTCTCCATACGTTAACGACTCTCTCTCTCTCTCTCTCTCTCTCTCTCTCTCTCTCTCTCTCTCTCTCTCTCTCTCTCATAAGTTTGCATGCTCAATAGATTGTTAGACTCTCTCTCTCTCTCTCTCTCTCTCTCTCTCTCTCTCTTTTATATGCCTGCTTGCACGATAGATTTTAGTCTCTCTCTCTCTCTCTCTCTCTCTCTCTCTCTCTCTGCTTGCTCTCTTTTTAGATTCTCTCTCTCTCTCTCTCTCTCTCTTTCTCTCTCTCTCTCTTCTCTCTCTCTCTCTTTTATATGCCTGCTTGCACGATAGATTTTTAGATTCTCTCTCTCTCTCTCTCTCTCTCTCTCTCTCTCTCTCTCTCTCTCTCTCTCTCTCTCTCTCTCTTTTTATATGCTTGAATGCACGATAGATTTTTAGACTCTCTCTCTCTCTCTCTCTCTCTCTCTCTCTCTCTCTCTTTTCTCTATGCTTGCATGCACGATTTAGATTTTACATTCTCTATCTCTCTCTCTCTCCCGCCCCCTCTCAAATTTGGCATGGCAAAGATTCAGATTCCATTTTACGACCAGTTGTAAGTGCCTTTTGTAATCTAAGTGTGATTTAGGAATGAATTTTAAGAGCGTCATTCAGGCTCGTGGCTGATTTCGAATTTTAGCCTTTACTTTCAAAGGCATTTTTGTTATATGGCAAAATGCAAAGTAGCCTTAAAAATAAAAAATTAGCCACATTTGTTGAAACGACGATTTTTAGATGCACATTACAAAATAAGTATAAAACTAGTTATGAACGTTTTAATTAATGCACGAGTTTATTCTGTAATTTGAAATCCACTGATAGCTTGAAATAGTAGATCAAGACCAGATATAAGGAGATGTCATTATTATCCCTGGCGTCCCAGATGGAAACTCAATCACAAGCGGATCCAGAAAAAAAATAATTTATATACATATACACATGTATATATGTATATACATACATACATACATACATACATACATACATACATACATACATATATATGTGTATGTATGTATATATTTTTTCTCAATATTTTATTATTTCTATAATCGATTTTTTTTTCATTTTTCCCCACTTTTATATTTCTCATTTATGTTATTATCTAAATCTTCACTATTTTTATTTTGTCATTATTTCTCATGGGGATGGGGCACGTGCCCAGGTGCCCCCCCCCCCGATCCGCTAGTGAACACAGCATCCCCCAGGTAGCAAAACGCAGCGGCTGCGGTCACAGACAGGTGGAATTTCACACATTTTCGACTCATTAACCATTAAAATTCGTCGCCGAGGCAAATCCCAGTGTCGACTCGCGGAGAAAGGCTCTGGGGAATTGTTCGTCTGCGGTTGGTCGTTTTAAATATTAATATTTACCCCCCACCCCTGCACCCATGGAAGTAAACTTCGAGCGAATCTTCGAAGGATTTGAAATATATTAACTCTTACACTCCTTTAACGGAAGTTGGGTTTTCTTTTGTCGATGATTATTTGGACTGTAAACTAATGCTTGTAGCAAGCATGATGCACAACTGACTGTTTGTGGTAGTTTGAATTATAGTTTTATCCTTTGTTTTGATTGCATTCACTAGCGGATCCAGAAAAATTTCAAGGGCGTCACCAATTTTCATATATATATATATATATATATATATTATATATATATATATATATATATATATATATATATATATAATTTCTTTAAGCGAATTTTTATTTCTTCTCATTTTTACATCTATTTATGTTATTATTTAAATCTTCAACATTATTATTTTACCATTATTTTTCATGGGGTGTGGGCACCTGCCCAGGTGCCCCTCCCCGATCCACTAGTGAATTGCATTAATTACGTACGTATTATTTTGTAAAATAGAGTTTATACTGAAGAAAAGAATATTTTACCAATGTTAAATTTAAAACGTAAATGTTCGTAATAAATAGGATTTTATTTTTACTTTTTTATTTATTTATTTTTTTTTTTACTTTCTCTCGGAATGGCATGATTTTGCCCCGTCCGGATTGCCGATTTTTACGCAACGCTGATTAGCCCTTAGGTCGCAGGAGAAGGACGGATGTTTGTCTGCGGGTATCCCGAAGGAATCGCATGTGGATTTCCCGAAGGAATCGCTCGCGGATATCCTTAGCGATTCCTTATAGGAAATCCATATCCGTCAGCGTTCTTGATCCTTGTCTTGACTGTAGTTTAGAATGCTTTCTGTACTTTTTATTTTTTTCGTTGAAAAAGTTGTAACGGGTAAAAAAGAATGTATTATGTACAAGAAGCCTTGACATTTTAGTGCTAAATTATATGTTGGAAAATTAAAGTATAAGATTGTTTATTAGTAGGAAGGCAAATATGGCAGTGGTATGCTATTTGAATATCCGTGTTTACCTTTGTTCTTAAATTTTGCTTTTAAAGGAGCCTCATCGGTCTGGGCTGCTATGTTTTGCGTTTATCATATTGTTGTGGATGCAATTCCGTGCTTGACGATAATAATTTCAGCTTTAACGAAATGGCGTTGTCATTGAGTCTTAAAGCAAGCACCTGCTATAATCAAATTGTTACTGAGAATATGCCAGAGTATTTTCACAGTGTGTTTATTTTAAAACGACTAACTCACACTTATTTTGAGATTCAATTTGTATGATAAAATTAATATAGATTTAGATTATTTACGATTATTTGATAATAATAATAATAATAATAATAATAATAATAATAATAATAATAATAATAATAATAATAATAATAATAATAATAATAATACCTTCGCATCAGTTACTTGAGTATAATCTTAAATTTTCCTTTTTTTTTTTTTTTTTTTTTTGCTGCAACACCAATGCCGTTTGCCATTTTCAACAACAGGAATCCTGTGAGTTTGCCTGAAGCTTTCATGCCAGCTGTCCTTTAGCGCTGACCTTTCCATATCAAATTAATGAGAAAAGGACATAAAGATGACCTAGGATAGCATTCACCTGGCATGAAAGCTTCAAGCAAACTTATCGGATTTCTACCACTGATTGGTTTCTGTAAAGAAAATGAAATTATGATCTTTTAAACGGCTGCCGTTATAAATGCTATTGGTAACATAATTGATTTGGGATTTAGCTTAAACTTTGCTACAAAAGAGTCTTGAAATATAAGTATTGCATTTTTATATTTGTTGGTAGCGTTTGCCTTTTTCAAGGAAGTAGGCGTATGGCATGGAATGATTTCGCGTTGGGAACTGGGAAGAAAAGTACTTGAACGATTTTGCCCCCTCCCCCTCCCCCTTTTTTTTTTTTTTTTTTCCTTGACGCTCAAGCCTTGGAACTTTAACATGAAAAGAATAATGTTGTGTACGCCAACATTATTCCTCTTCATGTTAAAGTGCCAAACCTAAGCGTCAAGGCAAAAAAAAAAAAAAAAAAAAAATCGTTCTACTACTTTTCTTCCCAATTCCCAACGCGAAATAATTCCATAGCATTGCCTAATACCATGAACGGGCAAACGCTACCAACAAACATAAAAATACAATACTTATATTTAAAGACTTTTGTAGCAAAGTTTAAGCCAAAATTCAAATCAGCGAACCTGGAGAGCGAAAGGAAGATATGATGAGGAACAACGCAAACAGTGTCGCTTTCGAGGTCCGCCACTGTCATTGTCACGTTCAGACCATTCATTAAATTTTATGAGGCCTTTAATTTAAGCTTCCCGGTCTTGACGCAAACTTCACTTTCATGTGCGTTTGTTGAAACGCTGTTTGTTATGCGACTGATAATCGTTGTGCATTTTACAGAAACTGTTATTCTTGAATTTCCCATAAATGAAGACCACTGGTTAGGTAATCATGATAATAACATCTAGCAAAAAGTGACGAGTAGATTCGATATATATATATATATATATATATATATATATATATATATATATATATATATATATATATATATATATATATATTTATTTATTTATATATACACACCTCAGTCAAGTAATGCATTAAACGAATGAACACTTAATTCGACAGATATATGTATGTATGGACGGGATAATGTTCGTATGATTTTTAAAGTGGTTTTATTTTTCGAAAAATATAGATTGAAACTTGAAGAGTGATATTTTAGTTATAAATGTACCATTTTTGTTAGTTTCATTACCAAGTCCATAATACAGAAACCTACTGGTAATTATGTCAGTGTTTATGATAGTTTCCTTGCAAGGATCATCATGAAAGTCTTAAATTTTCAAGCAATTAATTCGTGTAAGTTTCCTTTAACTGTGAATGGATCATGTTTTGAGAAAATAACATCCCTCAGATTATAGGTATGAACCCTCTGGTAGTTTTGTTGTGCTAAACTTATTCTTCATGAATAAGGGCCCAAAACTAAACTATGGCAAGATCATTTCTTTACAAATTTTATAAGTTTTTTCAAGCAGTTAATCTACTATAACGGAACATCAAGAAAACCAGTGGACCAAACTCCAGCTAAAAAAAAAAAAAAAAAAAAAAATTTTTTCAAAAAGTTCAAAAATTTTTCAGAAAAAAGTTCAAAAAAAAAGTTCAAAAAAATTTTTAAAAAGTTAAAAAAAAAGAAGAATAATATTCAGCGTCGGCATCTGCCTCGCCCACGCTTGGTCCTTTTATATGAGGATATGTGATCCAATACCGTGGAATCAAGGATGCAAGGCAACGTCAATGGTATGTCCCCCCCAGGTGCACTTGCAAGGCAAGACCCTCATATTGCAACGGCTGTCACGTAGAATCCAGATTGCCTCTTATGTTCTCGAAGAGGCCGCTTGTCGCTTGCCTCCTCCTCCTCCTCCTCCTCCTCCTCCTCCTCCTCCTCCTCTCCTCCTCCTCCTCCTCCTCCTCCTCCTCCTATCCCAAACTCCCCAGTTATCCTCTTCCTCGTTCTCCTCCTCCTCCTCCTCTTCTTGCAAAAGGTAGCGGAATGTTTTAGTCTTTTAGATTATAATATTTTAATCTTTTATCAAATCATATGTATATAATATATATATATTATATATATATAATATACAGTATATATATATATATATATATATATTCTCTCTCTCTCTCTCTCTCTCTCTCTCTCTCTCTCTCTCTCTCTCTCTCTCTCTCTCTCTCTCGTGCATATCATATAGGCTTGATATATTTAAAATATATAAAATGAAGGAAGCATGAGTTTAAGAATAAATGTGAATAACTAAACTCTCTCTCTCTCTCTCTCTCTCTCTCTCTCTCTCTCTCTCTCTCTCTCTCTCTCTCTCTCTCTCTCTCTCTCTCTCTCTCTCATAAAATACTATGAAGGTCATAAGGTATAAAAAATCTAAAATGTAACAAAATGCAAAAAATATTTACAATGGTCACGTTCTCCATCAAAATTACTTTTAAATATATATGTGCATCTTAGAGCAATATCTCCAAGAGTCAAAATACCATTTTCCGTGTTATTTTGTAAAGTAAAGTTTACAATGGAATTAGGAGGATGTCGATTAGCAGAGGCGTGAAGTGTTCTTTGTCGGCCATCATGGAACGTGGGCCGGGTTTCTACTGAGGCTTTATCTTGGGGGGAAAAAAATTGTATCTTCGATAATTAGGGGAAATTATAAGCCTGGTAATATTAGCCTGAGGGTAGTAATGCATAGTTACTATAAGATGAAATTAGTAAATAACCATTATGGAGGTCTGAAGTAACTATGAAAATGGTAAAGTGGGAAAAGGCGTCGACATACTGAAGCCAAGTTTCTTTGTGATTGTTAATTCATTACTCATGGTCTCTCGTGATTTTGGATTTGGTTCTGATAGGCGTCGCCTGACAGACACCTTGTATGTATGTGTGTATATATATATATATATATTATATATATATATATGTATATATATATATATATATATATATATATATATATATATATATATAACTGTCAACATCTCACTAATTAAGTGTCACATTTCGACTACTAAAATCTCTGCAGAATTTCTTCATTAGTAACAAAGTGTTCTGAACTCGCCCAGTCTTGCTGACGGTTACAGATTTACGGTAATTAATTCACTTATTAAATTAAAAATCCAAATATGCTTTTTCACCTTGATAGATTCATTGAAAGATTCATTGAAAGTTGTACCATTCCCTCCCCCGCAAAAAAATTATATTTTACTTCAAATTTAAGGCATTACGTCTTCCTAAATTCTAGGTGACATTGAATGTCTCCTTTTTCTTTCTCCGCATCTTTTCCCACTCCTATGTCGGGGTCGACGTTTCTGACAGCTTTCCACTGACAATTGTTTCTCTCAGAACTTCTCTAACTACATCCATCCACCTTCGCTTCGTCGATCTTCCTCTTACTCTCCCAGCAGGCACCTCCTCCTACTCTCCCAGCAGGCACCCCCATCTGCATCACTCTCTCCCCTACGTACGTCTCATCCCTTCTCACCACATGGCCACACCACTGCAGTCTTAATTCTCGGCGACATGGAATGTATTA